>NC_031788.1:12781138-12839379 GCF_001522545.3 Parus major
GAGAGCCAGGCTCCGTTTGCTGCTCCGAGCAGAATTTGGGATTTCCAGCACCATCCAAAGCTGAACTCCCGTGTGAATGTTCAGAGCAGCAGCGCTTGTTTGGGGGCTCCTCCTCCTCTGCTTTTAGCAAATTTCCCCTTTAGATCCATCTCTGACTGCTCTGGGTCCTGAAATTGAAAGGAAGCAACTCGTTCTCACTTAGGAGGAAGAGCTAATATTAAACCTCCAAACAGTTTCTTCTCCCCCTTTGTGAAAGAGGAAAATACGCAAGTGCTTTCCCGAGCAGATTTCTCTGTTCATTTGCACACACTTGAGAAAAGTGCATTTAATTAGGATTAGCAAGTCTCTAAATTGCAGATGGTTCTCAGGGGAAAAAAATAGTTATGAGTGCATTCATGACATTAAAATCAGTACATTTAATTCAATTTCATCTTAATATTAATTCATAACATCTAAAGTAGTAGTTCCTACTGAAGATATTCATATGATCCGGGATTACTGGGGAAAATGAGATCTGGCAGTTCCAAACATGCTGCAGCATGATTAGCACGTGTAATTATGCAGATTGAGTAATCACGTGCTAATTGCAGGAATGCCCATTTTGATGCGTGTTGTCTGCATCGAGGGGCAGGTGTGAGCGAAGTTTTATTTCATTTGGAGGTTTTTGTTGGTGGACACAGAGTCCGGGATTGGGTCAGGTGTGAAATACGGCAAAAATCGGGAGTTAAAAAGGGGAGCAGCTGGAGCAGAATTCCATGGAGGAGGATGCTGGGATGAGCGCGGCATTGCAAATCACAAAATGCTCTGGTTTCAGCCTTCTCCTCCTGCCCCCGGCTCGCCCCGAGCTCCAGAGGGAAGGTGATGTGTCCTCCCAGCCCATCCCTCACTGTGTGATCGCTTCTGTCTGTCTGGGCAGCCGCAGCCGCTTTTTATCCTCCTGTCTGTGTGGAACCAAAGCGCCCCAGCCCTTCCTGCAGGACGGGAAATCTGGATATTGGGAATAATGTTCCCTCTCCGCGAGTTTCCCCGCTTTGCTACCCCTGTGTTTGTACCTTTTCCCAGCACGCAGAACTCCAGGAGCTCCCCTGGTTCTTTCAACACCTCTCCAATGTCCCTGCGATGGGAGAGGTTCCCTGCGCTCCGAGTGTGCCGCATCCCGAGGGAATCCCATCTTTGGGGGGCACCGGCTGCTCCAGGGCGGGGGAAGGGCTCTGGGAGCTCCATTCCCGGTGCCAGAGCTCTGGAGCAGCATTCCCGGTGCCCGGTATTCCCGGTATTCCCGGCATTCCCAGTGCCCGGCATTCCCGGTATTCCCGGTGCCCGACATTCCCGGTGCCCGGCATTCCCGGGAGCATCCCGGTATAACCGGTACCCGGTATTCCCGGTGCCCGCCCGACATTCCCTGTGCCCGGCATTCCCGGTATTCCCGGTGCCCGACATTCCCGGTATTCCCTGTGTCCGGTATTCCCGGTGCCCGACATTCCCGGGAGCATCCCGGTATTCCCGGTGCCCGCCCGACATTCCCTGTGTCCAGCATTCCCGGTGCCCGACATTCCCAGGAGCATCCCGGTATTCTTCCTTCCCGGTATTCCCGATGTTCCCGGTATTCCCGGTATTCCCGGTGTTCCCGGGAGCATCCCGGTGTTCCCGGTATTCCCGGTGTTCCCGGTATTCCCCGTTCCCGGTATTGCCGGTATTGCCGGTATTCCCGATATTCCCGGTATTCCCGGTGTTCCCTGTTCCCGGTATTCCCGGTGTTCCCCGTTCCCGGTGTTCCCGGTATTCCCGGTGTTCCCGATATTCCCGGTATTCCCGATGTTCCCGGTGTTCCCTCTATTCCCTGTTCCCGGTGTTCCCGGTGTTCCCGGTGTTCCCTCTATTCCCTGTTCCCGGTGTTCCCGGTGTTCCCGGTGTTCCCGGTGTTCCCTCTATTCCCTGTTCCCGGTATTCCCGATGTTCCCGGTGTTCCCTCTATTCCCTGTTCCCGATGTTCCCGGTGTTCCCGGTGTTCCCGGTGTTCCCGGTATTCCCGGTGTTCCCGGTATTCCCGGTATTCCCGGTGTTCCCGGTATTCCCTGTTCCCGGTATTGCCGGTATTGCCGGTATTCCCGATGTTCCCGGTGTTCCCGGTGTTCCCTCTATTCCCCGTTCCCGGTGTTCCCGGTGTTCCCGATGTTCCCGGTGTTCCCGGTATTCCCGCTATTCCCGGGAACAGCCCGGCATTAGGTGGCGGTGTCGGCCAAGCAGCGCAGCCGGAGCCGCGGCCCCAGGACCAGGTCAGTGTAAATTCCCAAATTAACGCGAAATTCCATCAAATCTCCCAACAAACCCCGAGCGGCCCCGCGGAGCCGTCCAATAACCGGGAATGGCCGGGAAGCTCCAGGGATGTGAGCAGCAGCAGATCTGCCCGTCCTGGAAGGTTATCCCTGATTTTCCCTCCTCCCCACATCCAGATTTCCTGGAATTTGTTGCCACCGAGCGGATTTGGGGGCTGGAATGTGGGACCCATCCCCAGGACAGAGCCTTCTGCATCAGCAGATTCAGCCCCGTAAATAACTGCAGCACACTTTAAAACTCACTGTGCACGTGTGAAATGTTTTCATTAATCCTCTCTGAAAGTCCTGACCTAATTACTGATTTTTTTTTGTCTTGTTGAGTAATTCCAAAGAACTTTCCTGTGATTTCATCCCTTCAGTGGAACAAGTGGGAAAGCCTGAAGGGGCAGAGCCTGAGTTATCCCTGTGAGCCAAGGAAACCTTGGGCTTCTCTTTTTACTGAGAATTCTGGAAAATCAGGAATGAGCTTGCACTTAAAGAAAAAAAAAATAAAATTAAAAAATCACATTTTGTCATGAAATATTATTTCAGTTTAGGGTAGCTCTGAATTTTTAATAAATATATATGTATGCTCTCAAAAGTCTAATTAAACATTGCTAAATAAAGTAGATCTGAGCAAACCCAATGAAATTTTAATGTCAAAGTTGAGCATAAATAGTTTAGGAAAAGAGAAGATCAGAACTGAGTGAAATGATAATTAACACTGAAATACATTTTCACCAAACTCGATTTTTTTTGCCTCTGTTTCTTTCCAGCTCCCTCCCACCAAAGCCTTCTGAAACCTCCCAGTTTTCCAGCAGCAGGCCGGGATATTCCTGATCTCTGGGATGTTTCCTGCTCTCAGTTGACGGCTCTGGATTGTCCAGGGAACATTTCCAGGCTCAGTTTTTCGGGTTTTTCCACCTCCAGTGGAACACCTGCCCCGTGGTTTCACTCTGTGTGTTCTCAGAGGGGCTGAGGATGAGGCTTGGCATTATTTAATTTCAGTTTCCTTTAGGTTCCCCTTCGGGGCTGTGGTTGGGGTTGCATTTCTGGCCTCCCTCCAGCTGTTACACGAGGTTCAAGGTAATTGAACTCAGCATTTCTCTTCAAACTGGGTCTTGTTAAAGTCTCTTTTGGCAGCACCTAAATCTGGCCCTTTGACATTTTGACAGAATCTGTTTCCAGGCTGAAAAATCTCTTTCCTGATAAGATTTTGGGTTGTTTTCCTGTTTGACTCCAAAAGCCTGAGCTGATCATCTTTAAAGCATTAGCACAATTGCTTACAGATGGACTTTTCATATAAAAATGTGATTTCCCCCTTCTCCAAGCAGGCATTATTGCTGTTTGCCTGAGCTCAGGGGCTTCTCCTTTTGTTAATTTAACCTCAATATGTTCTGGATGAGTTTAGCCAGAGCCATTGGTGTTTTATTAGTTTGGGAAAACAAGCAAACAAAATTCTTTAATGCTTGTGACACTGTTCAGCTTTTATCAGTTAAAGGGGAATATTGAATATCCTGCTGCACAAAATGCTTTGGATTTGGCTTTGGTTCTGGATTTTTATTTTTTTAAAGGTTTGTTAATGATTTTTGGCACAGATTTATAGAGGCCACTCTAGGGACACCTTAATCCCACCTGAGCTGCCCCACACCACTGGCCACATTCAGTGAATTTGGTTTAAATGCTTTAAAAGTAGGAATAAGTGATAGCTGGACAGCAAAAAGCACTTTTTGGTGGAGGGCCACAGCTGGTAACCAAGGAACCATAGCTGTGCTTGCATCATTATAAAGTAAAGTTGAGTATTAACATAAAGCTGGCATCCATTTCTAAAAAGAGAAATGTATTTCAGGTGGATTTCTCTGGGAAATCTGTCTTTTATGTAATTTAATTCTTCTGTAGTGCAGTGCCACCTGAAATGTCCAACCCCAGTGGTCCCTGCAGAACAGCCAGGGAGCCCAGGGAGCCCAGCCAGGCCTTCACACTTCGGATTTCAGGGTTTCAGGTGGATTTTTTAGGACACAGAGGAGGTGGCAGAGGCCTCAGCCCCAGGCTGCTCCTCGTCCTGTCCCTGGGAAGAGCTGGCACCTCCCTCCTGGCGTCCTTGGGGATGTTCCCAGGGACTGAGGGGTGTCCCCCGTGTCCCGTGGGTGGCAGGGAGGTGTCACAGCATCCCCTGGGCTCTGCTCCTCCCTCCCTGCAAACAGCCAAGGTAGGCACAACCAGCCTGGTTCCTGAATTGTTGAATAATGTAATATCCGTGTTGTACATAAAAGAATCACAAACCACCCAGCCTGATTTTCCTATGAAAACATTTAACTTTTATTAAATCAAGACAGTTTTAAGGAGCAGCACAAAAAAAAAAAATGAAAGCAGAAAAACAACTGAACCAGCTTTCAAAGTTGCCCTGTAGCCAAAACATCCATGTGAGAAGCTGAAGGGTGGATTTTATTTGTTTGTTTGTTTGTTCTCCTGCTGGAGTGTATCACCAATAATTAAAAAAACAACACAAAAAGGGAGAGCAGCGAGTTCAAACCCTTGGAATAAATTGGAGCCGTCTCTCCAGGCTGCTGCAGGGTTTGGGAATGCTGTGCTGGGCTCTGGCCCGGGGGGACGGGGATCCCTGGGGATTTCTGGGGATCTCTGGGGATCCCTGGGGATCCCTGGGGATCTTTGGGGATCCCTGGGGATTCCTGGGGATCTCTGGGGATCTCTGGGGATCCCTGGGGGGTCTTTGGGGATCTCTGGGGATCTCTGGGGATCCCTGGGGGATCTTTGGGGATCCCTGGGGATCCCTGGGGATCTCTGGGGATCTCTGGGGATCCCTGGGGATCTTTGGGGATCTTTGGGGATTCCTGGGGATGTCTGGAGATCTTTGGGGATCTCTGGGGATCTCTGGGGATCCCTGGGGATCCCTGGGGGGTCTTTGGGGATCTCTGGGGATCTCTGGGGATCTTTGGGGATCCCTGGGGATCTCTGGGGATCTCTGGGGATTCCTGGGGATTCCTGGGGATATTTGGGGATCTCTGGGGATCTCAGTAGATCTGTGGGGATCCCTGTGGATCTCTGCTGCTCTCTGGGGATCCCTGCTGATCCCTGGTGATGTCTCCTGATCACTGGGGATCCATGCCGATCTCTGGGGATCCCTGTGGATCTGTGCTGATCCCTGTGGACCCCTGGGGATTCCTGGGGATCTCTGCTGATCTTTGGGGATCCCCATGGATCCCTGTGGATTTCTGTGGATCCCTGGGGATGTCTCCTGATCTCTGAGGATTGCTGCTGATCCCTGGGGATCTCTGCTGCTCTTTGGGGAACACTGTGGATCCCTGTGGATCTATGCTGATACCTGTGGACCCCTGTGGATTCCTGGGGATCTCTGCTGATCTTTGGGGATCCCCATGGATCCCTGTGGATTTCTGTGGATCCCTGGGGATCCCTGCTGCTCTCAGTGGATTTCTGTGGATCCCTGCTGCTCTCTGCTGCTCTCAGTGGATCCCTGCTGCTCTCTGCTGCTCTCAGTGGATCCCTGGGGATCCCAATCCCAGCCCCACAGCCCAGGGGGTCCATGGGCAGCTGAGACCCCTCCCAGGGGGGCTCTGCAATGCTTGGGCAGGTGAGACCTGGCCCCATCCCCTGGAACATTCTGGAGCCGTGAGAGCCATTCCTGGCTGGGAGATGAGGGGGAGGCGAGACAGAGCCCGGGGGAACGGTCTGCGGGGAGCAAACCTCCATTGGCAGACAGCAAGATAGATTGGATGATCTAATAGTCCTTTTCCATCTCGAAGTTTTATGATTCATTTGTTATTTTAGCCATCTATATATATTTTTTATTTTACCCTAGAGGGGTTTCTTGAAATGTGTGCAATATATTCCTTTTTTTATTTTTTTCTAATCACTTTGGAAAATAAAAGAGAAGAGCTGGGTGTTGCAGGATGGAGGCACCGTGGGCCGTGTTCCCCACAGGGATGGGGACCCCAAAAATAACCCCAGAGCCACAGAAGGGAGAGGAGAGATCAGGAAAAACCAACACAGGCTGGTGGTGGTGCTTTTCCCCCCATTTTTTATTCCTTTCAGTGATTATTATCGAAGGGAAAGGAGCCTGTGAGAAATCCTGCGTGAGTTTTACCGAAACAGGCACATTCCTGTGGTTTTTGTACTCCCACAGCCTCTCCAGGTCAGTCTTTTTCATTCTCTGCAGAGAAAGAAAGGCAAAAAAAAAAAAAAAAAGAACGAAAGAAAAGAAAAACCCACACAAAAATCAATCCATCAAATGTCATTACAGATTTATTAAGCCTGATGTAGAAAGACTTTTAACAGTAACATCTTCAGAAAGCATAAAAAGAGCACTTCTGTTCAGTCTTGTGCTTTGAAAATCTAAATATATTTTTATCATATAAATAATTCTTTTCATGTTTTAAGTGCATCTGTTTTTTTTTTTTTTTTTTTTTTCTTTTTTTCCCTTTTCAAATTTCCATTTTACAATTGGCCAAAAAAACTGAAGTCTGCATTGACTGAAATGAAGCCATTTGCAAAGCTAATGATGTTGTGAAGCATGTCTGTGGTGAGCCATATCAGCTAGATTTCAGAAAGGTAGTTCAATGAGTGCAGCATTAAAATGAGGGACAGCCTCCAGCAAAATCATAATTGAACACACCCAAGTCCTTAATGTCTGCAGTTGGGTTTCCTGATGCAAATTACGATAACATTTCAGATGTGAGCAGTCGCTTTCCAGTAGCTGCAGTGGAAAAGAGACATTTTATGCCACAAAGGGAAGAATTACCATGTTTAAAAATGTAAATAATATATGTATAGAAACCTTTTTTATGGAAATGAGGCATTCAGGATTATGTGAACAGTTTGGGCTATTTTTTTTTTTTTTCCTTTAAAACACAACAGATAAAGATGTGTGATCTATTATTCAGGGCTTTAATTACAGTTCTAAAACTGCAGTGATTTTATTAAAAAAAAAATAAAAATCCCTGGGCATAAAAAGTAACGTTTTCTGTGGGAAAGTTGAGGGATTTTTTTTTTTAATACAATGTCTTTACCATGGTGAAAATACAGAACAAAAAAATCACCGTTAATAGATTTCAATGCCACAAAATCATACACAGAAATACATTTTAAATGCTCTGGAATGCACTCATCTTCCTGTAAATCAGAAAAGGCCTTAGATAAATAGGTTTGACCTGATTTAAATTTAATGAGATACATAGTCCTGATTGTTAATAATTGGTTTGGGGGAACCCAAAACAATAAAAGCAATAATCTCCTCTAGTATAAATTATACGAATTTATTTAGCAATCAACCAAAGGGAGGGGGGAAAAAAAAAAAAAAAAGCCATTAACATTATCAATTTGTTTAGTTGAAGTTAGTTATAATAAGCAAATAATTGGAAGCCAAATTGCCAGGCAGGCTTGGAGGAAGTGAATATTGGGAAGATGTCTGTGTGTGATGAAGCTCTGGGACCACTAGATGGTATGGTCCTCCCAGCAGAAAGGGCTTTTTCCATGCAAGGACCATTCATAATCATCCAAAGCAAGTGAAACATGGTTTTGATTAAAGCAGCCTGTTGGCTCAATAATCTCGGTAATTTTAAAAACATCCTTAATGTGGAAGAAGAACACTGCAATGTCAGAGATGGCCTTGGGGCCCATTATAAACAGCAACAAAATAAATAAGGAGAAGAAATGAGAGGTCATGAAAACAAAATTAAGCTAATGTTTCAAATTTTGACAATTATGAATTGTTCCTCCAAGAAGACATTAAAAAAAAATAATTCAGGCACTATTAGATAAAATACAAAGAGAATAATTGTACATGTATGAGTTTCCCGTGGGACTAAGCATGCTTTAAAAGCAAAACTTGACTGAGATTTCCCCTCTTCCCCCCGCCCCCCTTTCTAGCCAGCAATTGGGCAGGTCTCATGCAAACACAGACTTGTTCCTCCAAAAACTCCTCTCTAATTCCTTTATGACCCATTAAAAGATGATGACCAAGAAAACAAACAAACAAAAAATTACAAGTGTATTTTCTATGGGAAAAACAAAAATAATATCCCCCATTGTGGACCACTTTTTTTTTCTTTCTTTTTTTTGTAGGAAACCGAAACAAGCAAATATAACAAAATCTGTGTTCATAACATGGCAATATAGTTAATATATACAAATATGTACAGTATAAAAATGCATCAAAGGCGCAACTTTTCATCCAAACAAGCTGCAGTGCCCGAGGAAGAGCAGCTTGGCCCCCTCCTCTCTAAGTTACAGGCAATATTTTCTATACAGCATGCACTGGTTACAAAATGAGTGCAGGAGCACCGAGACATTCGCCAGGGAAAGTCACCACGAGTCCCGTTTGCGTTGTTCGTATAAAAAATGGGTTTAATCTCGCCTTTTTTTGCTGTTTGGAGTATATACATTTTGTTTGTTAAAGAGAAATGAGCTTTTGATTCTTTATTTTCCTTATTGTTTTCCAAAGAGAATGCTAACACCACGGGTCACCACGCAACCTGAGGATGCTGCCGACAACAAACGTGTGATGAGCCACAAGCGCTGGGGCACAGCAAACCCATCCAAATGCCCCGGTGTGGCCAGCAGAGCTCCATCAGCTAAATGGGGGTGGGGCCCTCCTGGTTCGTGCTGACATGTTCCAGGTAATAAAACCCAAAACAAACACACAGGGTAAAAGACCAACAGAGGATTAAGGAGAGGTGCCTGAGCACGAGACAAAAGGGCGCATTGTACCAGAGACATAGGACAGAGAAGTACCCTGAGCCAAATGAGAACTGTTGAGCTTGTCAGCTTTTGCAACCTGTATTGCACATTCCAGCCAAGGTCCTGCCCTGCACACCCTGCAGGGTGTTGTGCCAGCAGAGCCCAGCTGCTGCCCCAGCGCCAGCCGCTCCCCAAGGGATGCACAAACACCACACAGCTCTGTGTCCCATGGGTGCTGCAGGGAAATGGCTCTGGGCACCTGCATATCCTCCTGGCCATGCCATTCCTGTCACCTGGAGCGCTTTCTGTGGGAAAATATCACCCTCAGCAATTCCCCACGATTCAGGAGGTTGTGAGGATGTGAGGATGGGGAAAGCGTTCCCTGCCTTTAACGTAAAAAAAATGTTATTTCCATTTTCTTTGTGAAATACTGATCATGAAATACATTTCCCCCCCTGCTATCTCATCTAAGGAATCTAATGAATGAATTTGTTGCCTTTACTTGGATCAAAAAAAGGATAAGAAGAAAAGTTTGCTCAGCTCGATGGTGTGAAGTGGAGCTGTACGATCCGCCAGGATTAGTGTTTAATCTGTTGTCTCAAACAGGGCTTTTTACAAAGGCCTGAAGACATTTCATGAGCTGAGAGGATGATGAACTGGAAGTTTATTACTCTGCAGTTAAGTCCAGTGGTACTGCAAGTTCACTTTTAAAAATACTCTCTGAGAAAATATTGTGCAGACATTTTGGTACAAGAAATAAATGTTGTCTGGAACTTCATCTACTCTTCACATCTCTTGTGGCATAATCAAAGCAGAAAACAGCACTAGGCTGAAGGATACTGGGATGAAAGTGCTTGCACTGGTGTAAAAGTGGTCCAGCAGAGCAAAAGGAGCTGTACCAGTATAAAGTGCTTTATAGTGATACAACTGGTGTTACTTTTACAATATCAAAGTTTTGCAATCACCTCTCTGACATAACTAAAAACCTTCTGAAGTGCAGATTTAATTTGCCTGGAGCTAGAGACTGAAGTTTGCTGGACTTGTTTTCAAAAGGGTCTAAATATGTTTGGAATCTGAGGTTGGGACCACGAGGATGGCGTTTGGAGCTGGGTAGGCAAAGGGTAAATCTGCTGGATTTGAAAGGGTGGCTCTGGATTTGCACAGGAATAAATCCATCCAGAATCTGGCTTTGCTTTTCAGGCACTGGACTGATGGGAGAGAGGTGGTTGCAGGGAGAATCAGGGGGGATGTGGCACAGCACGTGTGGGGTGCAAAGGTGAGTCAGCTTCCAGTGCCACTGCAAACCCATTATTTTATATCATTTCCTTCAGAAAGACAACTTTTTTGTCTTTGTTTTTTCCCTCAGAAGACAGCTAGACAATAAGAGTTTTAAATTCTGCGTGCCTTCCACTGCAGGAAATAATGAAGATAAACAGAAAAGTCAGGAAGCATTTCTGGAATAACAACCCAGTGCCTCACCCAGGGCATCAACCAACAGGCTGGTCTTGAGTTTGGGTGCTGGCAAATCAAGACCTCATTGATGAAATGTAATTGAAATCTGCCTTTAGATGAATGTCCTTTATTTTTTGTTATTTTTAAAAATATGACACTTGCTGTGGTCCAAACTGACACAAATGGTCAGAGGTTGGACTCAATGATCTTGGAGATCTTTCCCAACCTAAATAATTCTATGACATAAAAAAGGCTCTGTTTGCACCCACAATGTCCAGCTCAAACCCTTCACACCCATTATGGAAATGTTCTCACTTCTAGTGAAAGTCAAGAACTTCTTGCTGACCATTTCCAGCTGAGGACAAGGAAAGTTGTGACCCATGGGACAAATTGTGATGGGGAGCAGGAAACCCAGGTGAGGAAAAGCACAGTGTCACTGACCCTGCTGTGAAGCTCAATGAGAAGCTGGTCTGGAGGCTCTTGGGTGGTCAGTATCCAGGAATTACAGCTCCATAATCCCTAACCAAACTTCCTGGGAGCAGAAATGACATGTCAGGCTGTGCTGGGAGAAGATGGGCACACAGCAGCAGCACTCGCTCACAGGCTGTGGAAGTGGCTCTATCGGTGCTCCTGCTTGGGGACAGATGGCCTTTAAAGCCTGCTGTAATTGCAACGTATTGATCTGGAATCTGTGATCAATACTGTCTTTATAGAGAGAATTTTAAATATAAATTGCATCGTATATCTGTTGGTGAGGACAAAAGCCCTGTGTGATGGAGATCCCCCTCCGCCAGCCCCGGAGTGACGATGGAATATGGAGAGGGGACAGGGGACAGCCCAGCCAGAGCCATCTCCTCAATCTCTGCCAAAAGTCAGGCTGCCTTCCTCATTCCCTTGTGCCCTTGCCAGGTTTAATCCCAAAATAACAGGCACAGCATGACCCTGAGTGGCTGGGATGTGTCTGGATCAGGCCATGGAGAACAGGCACAGAGCCAGCGTCCCCTCAGCAGCTCCCACCCCAAACTCCAATATTCCCTTTTCCTGGTCACCAAGGGCAGCTTGTTCTCCATGCAAATCCTGCACTGGTGCTTCCCAGTGGGAATATCCCCTCTGCTTTAGAAGCTGAACTGTGGGTATGAAATAATCAATAATTATGGCACTTTATCAAAACATGATTAAGGAAAGAAAAAGAGGCCAAAAATGAGGGAAACAATCCCTGCCATTTGAATGCATGAGAGTTGACTCAATAGCCTTGTAAAGCTGGCTTGGAAGGCTTCACCCCCTATCCTGCTAATATATAATTATTGATTTTTAAAATGACTTTTTATATCCTCCCTGATCTCTAAAAAAGCTAGGGAGGTCAGTCTTGTAAATACTTTTACAAGTAGGTAATAAAACCCATGATAACTTGCATTGACAAGTAATTACTGGGCAGGTTTGTTAGCAGATTCTCAAGGATTTTTTTTTAACCCAACAATTATTATTGTACTAATGACAGCCATTTTTAAAGTTAAGTGTCCTTCTCCCTCTCAGCTTAAGTAACAAAAACCTGGAAAAAACACCTGAGACTGATTCACTGAAATTCTCGTGTATTAGGCCCCAAAGGGATGCTAATTACATTTCCCTGTTTTAAAATAGAACATTTTTTTTTTTTTCAGGTGATATGGCTTATTTTGACATGGATGGTGGCAGGAAGGGAGCTCCGGTTTCTGAATAAATCTTTCAAAGCAGTGTGTGAGGGTAACAATTCTTCCTGCTTTATTTCAGTGCAAGAGCATAAACAGCTTGGATATGTGGTGTATCAATATGCCACTTGTTAATAAGCAAGGATGTGAATCATAAATATTTGGCTGTTTGATCACCAGGCTTTTAATTAATGTTTTGATGATCTCCAATAAGAATAAAAGTCAGAACGATAGATATTGAGTAGTGAAGACAGAGAAAAGATGCAATGATTTTTTGTGTTACCTGATTTATATGACAGAAAAACTATCAACTCATCCAGTTTTGTACAGAGAAGAGAGGAGAGACGTACATTTTCCTTTTTTATATTGTATTGTAAAAAAAAAATAAAAATCACTTAATTCAAATGTGTACCTAAAACGTTCCCCGAGGACAGCGATGCAGGCAAAATGATCAAGCTTTAGCACCGTGTGATAAAGGTTTGTGGCCAGATTTTTAAACAGAGTAGCTGCTCCCACACAGTGAAGACTCCTGAGCAAAACCTGACCCCCTGCAAGGGGTTTGGCCTTTCCAGAATTCCCCAAAGCTCTGCAGCTCTGGGGTCCTGGGTGGGGCTGTGTGTCCTACGGTCACCCCGAGCTCACAGGGCACCAGCAAATCCTCTTTCCTGGTGCCCCAAATAGCCCCAGCTCTGGGTGCTGAGGGCTGGTGGGGACTCCAGACCTCCTTTTTGTGGGAAGGGGCTCTGGAGATCTCCCCGTCTGGGAATTCCTACAGCTTGGCCTTGGCACAGGTGCAAACCCCAGCATGGAGAATCCTGTTAAAAACCAGCCAAACTCCCGGTGTGACAGTGCCAGGGCTGGGAGCTTCACCTGTCACACGCTGCCAGCAGCCTGATATTTCCTCCCTGCACCAAAAGCTCAGAGAAAGGAGCCACACGTGCAGTTTCTCCCAGAGACCATTTTCTGCAGTGCTCCTGGCCCTTGGGTCGGTGCAACTTCACCTCATAACTCCGGCCTGGGCTCTGCAATTTAACGCCTTCTGAGGAGCTCGATGCTAATGCATTGATTTTGCTTTAATAGAATTTTGTTGTCGATGGCCGGTGCTCAGCACGGTGCAGGCTTCAATCTTAACCCATCTGAAGACTCTGCTCGTTTCCAGTTGAGCTCCGTTCATTTCCAGTTGAATAGGTTAAGCAAAGACAGACCTCACTGTTCTCAATTCACTTTATGATCCTCCCATCATAAAAAATAATATCAGCACCTTGCTTTTCATGTCAGAACTACATTTGAGCTGCTATTCCCTATGCCCATGAGTAAATCCCATAAAAGCCGCCCCGTTGTACTGTCGCTATTTTTCCTTGTGGATGATTGATTGATGGATGAGTGCTGACACTTCAATGAAGCTATTTCGACTGCCATCTCAATCCGATGATGTGAGGGGTATATTTTCTGTCCATGCCTCATTACTTCAGAATGACATTCCTGGAACTTCATTTACTTTTTCCCTCCTTCCCTCAAGCGCCATATTTTTTCCCATCTAGGTTATGCATGCCATAAAAAAAGCAATTTGCTATTATATGTGGCATAAGGGCAACACTTTCCCTAGGAGGTAAATAAGAAGGGCCTTTTTTTTCTCCTCCACGTTGAGTTTAGGGATCATGTCGAAATTTCCCCAGCAGTGCCAAAACAGGCCCTTCTGCACAGGCCACGGGGAACTCAGGGAACATATTTAGTCTGATTTTGTGACTGCTGCACTTCAATTATATCCTTGAACATCTCAAACAAAACAACAGGAAAAGACACTCCAAAGCCCTTTCTGATTTGAGAAAGAGCCTCTTCTCCACTTGTGCCTCGCATACTTTGAATATTTCATTTGCCACGGAATAGCGATTTACAACTTGATCCAGACTTATTTTTCCTTGGAGAATAGGGGAAGTTCATCGTTAAATGCAGAGATGGATTTGTCTACTGGAGGTTGTTTTCTCTGAGCGAGAGCACACAGGGCTGCGCCTGGATTTCCAAGCAGTGCACTAGGAACAGTGACATTGGCATATCCTGGAAGATTCTGGGAGTTGACTTGGGACCCGATTTTAATCTGTGTAATACAGTATTCCCGTTAATAATAATGTATAATTAAGACATCCGTTAAAAATCCATAACGTTAATTTAATGGAGAAAATCTAATACAGTTCTATTGGAATTTTTACGTTAAATTAACTTTAACGGGCTTTTAATGGATGTCTTAATTAGATCTCATTATTAACGTGAATATTCCACAAATTAAAATTGGGCCCTCGAAGTTTTAATGAAAAAAGTTCCAAGCACAAATTTGAAATTGCCATTTTTGTAGCCCCCTTCTCCCAGGTCGGGGTGGGTCTGAAGGCGGTGCCGGACAGAGCTCGGACACCAGATTCTGATCCCAGTTTTGGTGGCACAAATCCAAAGCCACTCTGTTGACCACAACAGAGTTTCAGATTTACACTCACCTAGCTGAGAAAGGAATTCTACTTTTATTCTTTTATATCTATATATAGATATTTATATAGCGATATTTATATATAGATATATCTATATTTATATAATGTTCAATAATCTAACAATAGTACTTTTGTTTAAAAATCCCTCCATCCCATATGTCTCGTCATAAACCGTAATGGAGATTTAAATATATATATATATATCTGAGGAATAAAACAAACTGAAAATAATCCATTTCAAACAAATCTTTGGCAGCAACATGGTTAAGCATAACTATTTGAACAACTTGCACAGAAGATTAACATTGTTCAGAGGTTTTTTGGCTCAGAATCTGTTTTAACTTAATAATTCTTGTACTTACTGTGATGTATTGATCCCTAGTGCAATGACTGGATTGGGCAACCCAGGTGCAACAGTAATAGCTGCACAGAATAGAAACATTTCCTTTAGACAAACTATCCCAAAGGGGTTATAAATAGGAAATGGACATTACCATGAAAAGTAAAGCTTCCAATGTGACTGCATCTTGTGTAGCACATTTGGACATTAAACTATGAAGAATTTTTTTTTCCTGTCAAGTGTTACAAATTGACGAAATAAGTACATCAATGTTCTCAGTCATTATCTTACTTCAGTGGCACTTTGTTTTAGTGACAGCAAAAAGGGACAGTGGAGACCAGACAGCCCCAGTGCAGTTTATCAATGAAAATCTAATATCGTCCATAAGCAGGGGAGTGGAAATCAATACTTCATTACCAAATTGTAAGTGAGGATGAAGAAGAATAGCAGGAGTTTTTTGGCAGGCTCCTCGGTCCGGGTTGCTGTGAGTTCAATGTCAGGGCCGCGGTGGCGAGCGGGGCCGGGCGCGGAGCTGGGCTGGGAGCTGGGCTAAGGCATTCGTCCTGCAAGCACAACAACAACAACAACACAGCCACAGTTACACTCTGTCATCACAGCCACACCACTGAGCAGGCACCTTTGGCCACAGAAACCTCTGCAGGGGAGCTCTGCTTCATTTTGTGTGCCCACAGCAGGCAAGGACACACAGGTGTGGATGGAATCCTGGCTCCACAAGCATGCAGGGATCCGCGGGTTAACTCCAGCTGGTGCTGAGGCTCTGCCTGGCCACTGAGCCCCTTACTCTGCTTCTCCCCCATGCTCCTTAAATTTGGGAGTTCCTTGCTCTAAAACCCTCGTGGAGAGCTGGATGTCTCAGTACCCACACCGTGTCTAATTACCCTGCTATTCCTGTGTTATTCCTACTTGCTGTGGCACCTCCCCGGCATTAAAAGCCATCTTCCAATGGACCTTTTCCATCCTGCAGCTGCTAAAAGTGCTAAGTGACTCAAGTCGTGAAGCTACAGCTACACAGGAACAGAAGGGGCTTGTTTTATTTAATTTCAAGATGTGGGTTTAAAAGTTCAGCCCAAAGCTGAGTTCTGCTTTGCTTATAACCTGGGAGAAAGATACTGAGGAAAGCAGAAGAAAAAACCAACTGGAAAAATAGGGTGAGAAATGAGGCAGGCAATAAGCAGAGTGAAAGTCAATCTGGAGAGAGCACAGAGGAAGAAAAGAGCTGCAGTGGGCAAAGAGAAATATGTTACTGAAAAATATATTATCTGTTCAAGGCCATGGATATTTCAGCAAACACAAGTCAAATCCTGCAGTGTGTTCTCTGTGTTCTGGCTAAATCAACTGGAAATTCAGTAGCAGCTTTATTTAAAGTAAAATAAACTCAGCTTTTCAAAAAATTCCATATGAAAACAAAAAAGTCCATTGACTTCATGCTAGCTAGTTTATAATTTGGTTTGGTTTACAATATCTTCACCTTTTCAGTTTTCACAGTGATGCTGAGTTTTGCATTGGCAGCCCAGACCTGCTGTGGAGAAACTGTTGGAAGGGAAGAGGAGGTTTTGGCAGCTGAACGTAGAGACTTTTGGCAACTGAGGATGCATGGAAGTCAGCTTGAAACTGTGGTGAATACCTTGGATCATTATTCCCACTTAAAAGATATTAAAAGCAATCCATGTTGACACTTTAAGATGTTGCCTTTAGGTTTCAGAGGTAACGCTCCAGAACAATTCTCACTTTGCAAAGCTATTATTTTTCACTGCAAAAGGGCAGAGCTGTGCCATTTATACCCTGCTCAAATCTTAAAGAAACCCAGAAGAATTGCTGCAGCACCTGGAGCTGACACACAGCAACTCTGCGGCCAAATTCTCACTGTGGAATCACCTCTGCAAATGATCCAAGAGAGACTGTGGGGATGGAAGAGGCATTGGGGCTTATCCTGCCAAGAGGTTTCCAGGATGGAAAAGCCCCTGGGACATCCCACCTGAGTCCTGCCTGGGATCACACCTGGCCCTGCAGCTCCTGCCTCCCTCATGGAGGAGAGACAGAGGCACCACGGGCTGTGACAAGGGACAGTGTGACCCAGCTGAGGGCAGGAGTGTGACTCTTCACTAGGTCAACCCTGCCTCCAGAACATCCTTAGGATAATTAGGCCAAATTAGTGTCACTGAAAGTGCTAAATCTGGGAAGGAGTCTTGAAGCTTCTGCAGAGCACTGGTTCCCTGCCAGTGGGAAATATTTATAAAAGCTTGGACTGGAAAAATGAAAAGGCAAACTCCTGCCTCCTTTTCTTTTTGTGCCATTGTGAGGAAGGCCCTGACACTTTTTAATCAGCAAAGCAATATTCCTGGTCACTTCCCTGTCACAGAACAACACTGAGGACGCTGTTAGCCCTGGGCAGACGCTTCAGAGGAACATTGGTCAGAGGGAAGGTCCACGAGAAACTCTTCTGGCAACAAATAAACTTTGGAGGCTCAGTGTCCATGTACTTGACTAATGGTAACATCTGTGCACAAGTCAAATCAATTGGGACTTGGCATTGATTTCCATGGGATAAGTACTTCACCCCCAAGGTCTTTTGGCCAACTGAAATCTCCATCCTTGTGGGTTTGTTGGTTTTTTTTTTTTGTTACTGCAGGCTGGGACAGGACTTTGGGAAATTAATTAGTGTGAGCCCTGATCAATAAGGGTCATAGTTTATGTATTTCATTATCAAGTCTGTAAGAGATTCAGGGAGTTTGTGGAGAGCTTGTCACCTGCAGTCAGGGCAGAGCAGCCTGCACATTCCAACAGGACCTGATGGGCAGAGTCTGGTGCTTCCTGGGCATTTGCTGAAATGTAACTCACCCTGTGCCATAAAGAAAACTCCATCACTTAAATCATATTCTGAAAATGTGGCTGAGGGTGTTCATTATACTGATGTCTTGTACAGCATATGTGAAATATCAGTTGCAGATACTGAAGCTTTGCTTTTATTTAACACTAATTATCGAGCCATCAACAGATGTAAAAAGTCGTATCTATTTTAATGTGGATGTGTCAGGACTCAGCATCCTTCCCTCTCCTTGTCCATGGCACAGCTTCCCTCTCCTCATCCGAGCACTGCCAGAAAAACACAGCTGTGAAACCTCTGAAATGGGAGCTCTCTCACACGTCTGCAGCCCCAGACAACTGTCAAGTGTGTGTCAGCAGCTCGTGGCACGCCAGCCCCCGGCGGTGACACCGGCGCTGCGGGGCTGAGCCGGGCTCGTGGAGCTCCTGGGGCCAGCTGGGCTGGGCTCCCAGCTCACCCAGCAGTGGCCAGCTCCCCTCCCACACCCCAGAGGGCTCTGCTCGCTCCGGTGTCCCCTTTTCCCCATGGCCAAAAGCCACCGATGGAGTGGTGCGGCCTCCTGGGGGCTGCCTGCTCAGGGGATGGCTCTCCAGTCATGGAAACCCAGAATGGTTTGGGTCAAAGGGACCTTAGAGCTCACCTTGTTCCCCACCATCCCCTGTCCCAGGCTGCTCCAATCCCCAGTCCTGGCCTTGGGCACTTCCAGGGATCCGGGCTCAGCCCCAGCTGCTCTGGGCCAGGGCCTGCCCACCCTCACAGGGAGGGATTTCTTCCTGATATCTCACCTAAATGTCCCCCTTTCATCTTCCCTTGTCCTGTCACTCCAGTTCCTGCTGAAGAACTTTCAGCTTCCTTGTAGGTCCTTCAGATCCTGGAAGGTGCTGTGAGGTCCTTCCAGTATCTGAAGTCCTTTTCTTGGGGACTGCTGTTGCCATTTGATTTTTGGGTTCTGCCACCTCTTCAGTGGGAGTCTGAGGTGGGATGGAACTCCAGAGCCAGGCAGATGTCAGCAGCTTCGTGTATTTCTGTCTGCTTTGTATTTCCATATCTTTGCTAATATCATTTTAGCATCTCCTATTTATGCAATGGGATAACAAAACTGACACTATTCCTCTGTGATCCACCCACCGCAGTCCATGGGAGCCTATGGATCAAAACTTTTCCAGGCTGCAGCTGTACCTATCACAATAAATTGCAGGACTCTTTAAAGGCCACATAGAAAGACACAGACAGGCCCTTTGTGGTTACCAAACACGTTATCTCGAGATGTCATTTTTGACCTACTTTTGCTAGATTTTTGCAGCAGCACAAAATCTGTTCCTTAAAGAACCATGCCACGTGCACAGTACCTAGAAAAGGAGAAACAGCAAATCTGGATATATTTTATTTCATTTAGGACTCTTCTCACCATGAATTACAATGTTACAGGCTCTAAACGCCTTCTCGTTACCCATAATTATAACTAAAATTATATCAATTTAAACAGTAACTACTGGAATGATTCATCCTGATTGGGAGGAGCATGATGCTCCCTGGAGTTCTGCCTGCCCATCCATTCTAAAGCCTCGTGGCAGGAATAGCTTTCCAGAAGGTCATTTAACAGCACATTAAATAAATAAACAGAACATATTTGTTTCAGCAAACACGCTCTAATAGGATGGGAAAACATTTTGGGAGAGGTAGGAATAACCCTCAGGAAAACCAAATTCTCACCTCGCTGAGGGCACAGCACCCACCCAAAGGTGGGCAGAGGCTCTGCAGGGACAATCCCTCATGTCCTGCACAGTGAAGGCTCCCACAGCCCCCAGTGTCACCAGCAGGTCCCTGAGCCACTCGTGTCCCTGCAGAAGCCACCAATCCTTGTGTATTCACCCCCAGCCATCAGCCCCACGGAGAGGGAGGTGTGGAAACCACTTCTGACCTGAGCTTGTGAGAGCATGGGGCAAGAGCAAGGAGATGTGGGCTCCAGCTCAGCTATTTCTGGGCTGTGTCTGCCTGAACACAGAATTAATTGTTGTTACACCCAGGTGGAAGAATTTAGAGGCCTTGCCTGGGATGATACTTTTTCCCCTGATTGTTTGGGCAGTCCAGAGCTTTGCAGGGAGCTGAGGCAGCAGTGGTGCAGGAGGGACAAGGAGCTCAGTCCTGAAGGGAGCCAAAAAGAAAGATGAGAAGAGACAATTTCCAAAGGCCTGGAGTGACAGGATAAGGGAGAATGGCTTCAAACTGACACAGAGGAGGTTTAGGTGGGATATTGGGAAAATATTCTTCCCCTGAGGGTGGGGAGGTGCTGCCACAGGTCGCCCAGGGAAGCTGTGGATGAGTCAGACAAAAATCTGGGGCTGCAGCTCCCCATGGTCTCAGAGAGACCCGATGGAATCCTGGTCTGCTGGAAAGAGGGGATTTGTGCCACTGGTGTTGAGAGAGGCCAGGATTTCACCCCTGAGCCCAGTCTGAGGCTCGAGGTGACACAGAGCACAAAGGTGTGACATTCACCTGGTCCCCCCACTTGCTTCTGCACACAAAGCCCATTACAGGGGTGGCTGGAACAATCACAGACTTGGAAAGAGAAAAAAACCACAAAACATTTAACTTCTATTTCTTCCTATAAATAAAGTATAGCCATCAAATCACAATGTATTTGGGAGCACATGTTATTGACAGCCTATTCTTGGAGGGGGAAAGAAAAGTGGTTTTTTTGGCAAAGTTTCCTAAAGATTAAATTGTTCATTGTACAGGGCACCATCTGCCCTTGGAGAGAGATTTAGTTGATGGCAGCTGCAACCAAAGTGTGGAAGATAAAGCTGAATTTCTGGTTTCTTTTCGACTAGCAACTGTCATTACAGGTCACATGCAAACTGTGCCATTTTCTGTGACAAGCAGGTTCTGGAGGATTGGGTGCTCACTACATTTTAAAGTGCCACCTGTAAGGATCCCAGCCGAGAAACAGCTTTTGGAACACACCTTGCAAAACGTGAATTTACAGCAGATGAGACAAAGCAATTATGGAGCAGCCATCTGGAGAAGGGCTGTGTGTTCCAGACCCAGGTGCACAGGGATGCAGGTCAGGAGGAACTCGTGGGTCACTCAAAGGAAAATCCCTCATTTCATGTGGGGGATTAAAAAGGCTGAATTATCTGCAAAGTGTTCACTCAACTGTTGCATAATCCACAATTGCCTCCCTGTTTTCTTTGGGGTGTAATTCCCCCTGAGATTAAACCCCACATTTTTTAAACCCTGAAGAGAATTTCTAAATCACCAAACCAGAGGCTGCTGTGGGTGGGTTTTATCTCAACCCCACCTCTGAGCTGTGCCACTAAAATATCACAATTCACTGTGAGGCAGCAAAGGCCACTTGACAGTGGGGAGATGCTGATCTGTCTCTGCACTCTGAGTTACTTAAATATCACACAAACCTCGTCCTGGCTACAGCAAACCCCTCCAGGAGGGAATTTGTACCTCCTCCCTCTCTCCTGAACGCTTTCACAGGAGAATGATGTTCCCTTTCTCCTCGGAACAAAACGGGAGGGGAAAAGTTAAGAGCACGCTGGTAGATTTTATTAGGACTAAGAAACAAAGCAAAACAAAAAAGCAAACCCAAAGCTCTTCCCTTTCATCCCTGCCTCGCTATGAAGATGCCTTCATATTTGCAGGCTTGCTGACAATATTTCAGGATGGTACATCACACACCGTCTCGTCTGGAACAGCAGACATTGTCAGTGCTGGGAGACAACCACTCTCTGGTTTGTACTTCACAAAGATTCTCTATAAAGCATTTCTATAGAGAAGAAAAAAAAAAAAAAAGAGATTTTTGAAATTCGTGAGTCTCTCAGCCTTTCAGACAAGGATGAGTTCTGGTTAATTTTTTTTTCTGATGATTTCCACGTTTTCTGCAAGGGAAAACAACAGCTACCATTGCCTTAAGACAGACTGAACTAGTTGTAACATGCCTAGATATGAGATTCTTTTTTTCATGTGAAGGAATTTGCAGGACACAAATTTCTTGCCCTTAAGTTTATTCTGCTCAGTTTAACTTGTTGGTTTTCCCTCTCATTTTATCACAGCAGAAGGGGATAATGTTTTGTAATAGAAAATGCTACCATTGGTAGCTTTTAACCAATCTGATGTGATTAAATCCATGCTTTTGGAAAATAAGATTATTTTAAAAAATATTTTAGATATTTAAAAATATTATTTAAATATTATTTTAAAATATTTTTTTTTAAAAAAAAGATTTTGCCTTTCCAACAAAATATTGCTCATCATTTCAGGTGTGAGTGCCTCTGATGTGTCCAGACAATCCAAGCCAAACCTCCTTGGGAATGCTGCCACTTGCATGCCTGCTGCTGCAGAACAGAACCACACTCAACCCCTGCTTTTCCCTAGGGAAATGCACCTTTTTCCATCCACATCTGGCTGAGCCCAAATGCTTTCAGGACTGGGGCCTTTAAAGAGACATCCAGAAAAATGTTTAATTTTTAAGACTCTGCCTGTTTGGGTTCCTTTTTTGCAGAGAGCATTAGTGGGTAGGAGTGGAGGCTGCTCATGTGAATTAGTGTGGGATCTGCTGCTTTCTCCTTTCTTTGTGAGGAAGCTCTTAAAACACAAATTCCCACCTTAAAACCCGAGCGGGCGCGAGCTGCGAGTAAATCACGGGCTCCGTGGTGCCAGAGCTGCACATGCTCTTCTGCTGCTGATTTGTCTACAAAATATATCACATGCCAGTTACTTGAATTAGGATCATGGGGAGAAGGGAATCATTAGAGAGTAGAAGAAACTCTAACACATAAAGAAAACTTATCCGTTTGTCTCCTCAGCGCCGCCTGTTTTATTTCCTCTTCAGGCGCTGACAGCACTGATGAGGCAAAGGATGCTGTAATCCTGAGCGATTGCTTTTGGGGGGAGCATCATTAGGGTTGGAAATGTTTGATACAGCGAGAGCTCTGCGTTTCCAGGCCCTTCTCCCCGGTCACTCCGCGGTGTTTAGCGGTGCTGGAAGGTGAAGGCACAGCCTGGGTCAGGTATTCCCCTCCTGGAACCGTTTCCTTTGCTCTCAGAGCGCCTTGGAAAGCCAGGTAAATTAGACTTGGAGAAAGGGACACTGCATCTTTGAGTAATGAGGCTGGGAAACAGGGAACACATTTTCCACTAGCTCATGTCTCACTGTATGGCATTCTGATTTCCTGACACTTCATAATAAATCATTGCTTATCACTCACATGGGAACATAACATGGTTCAAGTTAAGATTCGTTAGTGATTGTAAAGAAGAAACATGAATTGCTCTCTATCAGGGCTTTTTGATCATCTTTCTGTCCACTGCAGGTGTTTTTTTAATCAGAATATTTACAGGAGCCATTGTCTAAGGCATAAATAAAAAGGAGAAGAAAGAGCAGAAAATATGAATAATGAAAATGAATTTATTTGTCTTATTTATGTGTTTATGTAAACATTTGGCAATTGTTTTGCACAGCAGCTTGTATTCCATGTCACGGGCTGCTGCACCAACATAACTTTGTAATGCTGGGATTTTAAATATATATAGGTGAGTGTGTGTCTATAAAAAACCCCTAAATGCCAATACATTTGTTTTCTGGAGGAGAAGGTTCTAGCAAGCACATCCAGAGCCTGTTTGCTTCAGGATGGCATCACATGGAGAAGAGAGGCTGATCCTGGCCCACCTTGGACCAGCTGCAGTGGAAACCTGGTAACCTCAAAGTGGTTCTAACTGGGATGAGACTGGGATGTTCCCTGCAGCCAGGGGTCCATCAGATCTGTGGGAAACAGGGATTCATTTCAGGAAAAAGGGATATTTGAGAGCTGGGACAGCCTTGCTCCAGCCCCTGTCCCCCCTGTGAGCTCTGGGATGCAAATCCTTGGTGAGTCAGGAATTGGGGAACAAGTGACAGGATAAGGGGAAATGGCCTCAAGCTGCACCAGGGGAGCTTTAGGTTGGATATTGGGAAAAATTTCTTCCCCACAGGGCTGGCCAGCCCTGGCAGGGGTGGAATCCCCATCCCAGCAGGGATTTAACAGCCATGTGCATGTGGCACTGGGGACATGGTGGGACAGGGAATGGTTGGACTCAAAGCTCTGAGTGGGTTTTTCCAGCCTGATTCCACCATTTCATGAATTCAGCTTTATATCCAGGCACTTCTGCCTTCTCTGACCTTCAAGGGATGGAACCTTTTCCTCAGCAGTTTAGGGAGAGAGGTGAAAAGCTGATGGGTTTACAGATGGTGTCAGCAGTGCTGTAGGGGAACAGGGGGTTTCGTATAAAAAGACCTAAAAACTGAAAAAATGGGAGCTTACCTAAAGAACTATGACAAATATGCAAATTTTTTTTCACAAAAATAAAAATAAAAATAATTCTACTTCTTCCCTTGTTTTACAAATAGTTCTCCTTTAATTTCTATCCTTATCTTTTGGATCTGATTGTGGGAAGTACCTAAAACTTTGGATTAACCCAGGAGAAATCAGATAAGGGAACTATTTGCTGCAACTATGGCTTTGATTATTCCCTGTTCAGTAATTTGCTTTTTACTACATTAATCAACGATATAATGTGTCATTTCTACTGCTCCCTGGCTGAATAATTTCCAAAACTACAAACAGCTTTCAAGATAGTTGCCAGACAGGCGCAAATTAATACTTTCAGAAATTGTTCCTAGAAATATTCCCATGAACAGAAGCTTTCACACCCTCTATTTGTGTAAAGAATTGGCTAAAAAAAAAAAAAAAAAGAGCCAAATGATTATTTTAGGCAATTTTTGCATTTATTTTTTCTGGGTTTATATCTATTTCTATCTAATATTTATAAAATATATGCAGTTTACGATAAGCAGCCTTGGGAGACAAGATGGCAATGGAAGTCTATATGGAGTTAACTCTTCAAAGGATTAATTTAGTAATTACAAAAAAGAGGGATCTGATTGCTTTTATTGAGGCAAATAATCCTCTTGATTTGTGGGACAACCTGAGTAAAATGACACATGACCAATGGATTGTAAATTTTGCTGCCTGATCCAGCTGATCTTCCTCACAAATTCCAATATTTGTGGCTACTCTGATCCCCAGCCTGCTCTACTCAGTTTTCCTCCTCGTGGTTGTGGTCCATGGAAGTGCCTGTAAGACTTTGCCTTGTGCTCACAAAACCCCAAACTCTCTACAAGAAATGTTTTATGCACAAAATGTGAAATCCCCCTAGTATCAAATTTTTAAAAGAAAAAAAAATTCCTTCTGGTAAAGCACTGCATTGGATGTATCTATTATATCTTACTTTTCACCTACTACCAAGAGATGATTAGAGACAAGAATTAAACCCCTCAACTCTTGACCAAGGAAAAAAAATATGGTTTTTCTACTATATCTGAGCCAGGCCCTGAGTCTGCACTCGCTTGAAGTGGTGTAGTGAATGGGAATATTCTCCATTTATTTTGGCTTGCACTAAACTGGAATTTTTGCCCCATAAGCTTCCTGTAATTTTTATAATTGGAATTGCCTTTGTCAGCATTCCTAGTATTTCCCCATGGAAATGGTATTAAAAATCAGCACATTTGCCCTACAATCTCACATTTTATCCTTAAGAAATGAGGACTTTTGGTAGATTTTTTTTGTTGTTGTTCTCTTTTTCTGCAAGAAAATGGCTTAATAAAAATCTCAACCAGAGGCTGGAAGGAGACACTCTATCTTCAAAACGTTAATCCTCTCTCCAACCATGCCTGGGTTAAAAACAGATATTGAAACAGGGGAATAAATATTTGACAATGCTGTTAAGGCAACTTTGCTAACGATTTTTGAACAACCTCCAACTGAGGTCTAAATGTCTGCAATATCCATAAACAACTCTATACTGTCCAATTAGGGAGACAAAGACATAGAGTCCTGTCAGGAAGATTTGCATGGCTAAGTGTCTGAGATCACGGAGCCGATGAGGGATCGCTGCCGCTGCCGGGGGATGCACACAACGGATGACTATCATTAGGATATTACAGAGGCTTACACCTTCCCAATTACTGGCAGGATTCATTAGTTACTGCTGCATTTCCCTAATAGAATCCTCTCTCTTGGCTTATCGCTACCTTCCCTCTGTCTACATAAACCCACAACTCAGCAGTCGATCACCTATGAAAAATTAGACGCCGGAGCTTGCAGTGGCCTATTTAAAATGAAAAAGGAACTGAAGAAGAAATAAAGAACAAAAAAAAAATACACATAAAAAAAAGAAGAAGGGCTAGAATGCAGATATGTGGCATCAGATGGGTTTGGAATTCTCTTGCTCTTCAACTGTTTGAGGGAAAAAATAATCAGTGGCAGCTGCAGAGAGCAGCATCATGGTGGGTTTAAAAGCACAATGAAAGTGTTTTACACAGCCCTACGTACACACACGGACTGGAGGCAGATTGCAAAGTGACAATTACTTAAGGCCTGCTAGGCTGAAGTTTCCCAAGTAAGATTGGTGAGGATTCCAGGGGCTCGGTGCTGCTGCAGTCGGCTCAGCCCCATTAAAGATAATGGTGTGAGCATTTCCATGCTGTCATCGTGTTGCTATCAACAGCATTATCAGTATCAACTGCTTCTACAATTATGCACAATGCACAATTATGCTCTTCCTGCACAAAGACTTAGCAACCACCAAACTCGTTTTCTTTTTAAATACACTGAAAAGAGTGTAGATTTCAATCCTTCATCTGCTCACAGACAAAATAACATTTCCAAATCATCACTGATAGCATTTTTTTCCTCCCATTCTAAGGATGGCCAACTGTTCTCAGCGATTTCTATTACATTTCCTACCTATTATTTCATGTAATGGCATTCCTTAAATTTTAAATTAGCTTTGAAGAATAAAAATAATTGAATTCCTGCTGTTTTGTGTACATAGAGGGTGACAGGAGCTAATGTGATAATTTAAACTGTAAATGAGTCTTCACTTTGTGTTCATTAATTACAGCTAATTACTGAATTACAAACCTTCTTGGTTAGGCACTGTTATGTATTCATGTAGCATGTTGGATTTCCAGCTGGTAGAAAACTGTTTTATAGACTTACAAGCTGACACACCAAGCTAGCGCCGAAACAATTCCGTGGGAGAAATAAAGGGAGGGCGAGGGGCACACGACTGCTCCTGCTCTTTGAATCCAGGCAATGAGGAGAACCAGGGCTGCAGACCTGAGCCTCAGGTGAGCCAGCATCCCGTGTGGAGAATTAGGAAATATTTGCTGTATTTGGGAGGCAGAAGTGTGAGTTTGAGCTCACATTTGGGGGAAGAGCCTGCTGTGCTCACTCAGGTTTTACACCACAGTTAATTCCCTGGTTTAAGCAGAGTTCCTCCTTCTCAGGGCACAGCAGTGAGGCAGAAATGCCCCTGGAAATGGGGCCAGTGCTGCCAGCACTGCTCCTTCGGCTCTGCTCAGGAGCAGCAGGATGGGAATGGCAAACTGAGCATCCCGGGCGATGCGCATTGTATTCCACCCGTGAGTGCTCATTGTTCCTCGCTGAAGCAGCGCCTCCAACGCTGTAGGGCTGTCTGGAGCATTTACTCAACAGTCTCTGCACTGAATGGCTCTGTCCAAACCTCTCCTCTGGATCCCTTTTGTGTGCTGATGGTTTTTGTGGGAGCTGAATGCAGGAGCTGAAGTGTGTGTGTGCAGAGTGAGCGGGAGGAGCAGCGCTCCATCAGCCATGGGAGGTTGTGTGAGCCAGAGCGCAGTGCCCAGAGCGACAGCTGTGGCAAAACAAGCACTCCCAAACCCCACCTGCATTTCTGTAAATACACAGACAGGAGATACAGACATTTCCCTCTCACTGGCATTCATTTTCCAGGATTTCATGTGTTTTGTTCTCTTTTAACAACACAGGCCAGCAGCCTGGCCAGATCCCTGAGCCCACAGCAGCCCAGCTGCCCTGCTGCAGGTAGCCCAGGAGAGATGGCAAAAACTACTGAGTTAAATTGTTACCTTAAAACAGTTCAATTAAATTAATCTGTCACCCACTTGGTTTTCCAGGGGCCTACAGGCCCAACACTGAAGCTATAGGGCAGATCCTTCCCGGAAGGTTCGGCCTGTACTGGAAGAGTTCAGCTGAATAATTATCAACAACCAGAAATTAAGAGCCAGATCCTCAGCTGATGTAAAACTATGTAGCACCATTAATTTCAGGAGAGTTCTGCTGATTCCCAGCACCTGAGGAACAGCTCAATAGATCTGTAATAATAAAGACTCTGATGAAAAGCCCCTGAAAGCAGCAACACTAATATGTGACTGCTCACATAAACACCAGTTCAATGACAAGGCTTTTCTGCCTAAGAACTAGTCTGTGTCTTCAGGTTTCATGATAAGTACTAGGCTTTTGTCCTTAAATAATAATTTTCATCTGGAGAATGGCACAGTGACTTGTTCTAACACCAACAGAGATTCAGCAGTAGGCTTCTCAATGGGATTTTTGTCATGTCCTATTCCCTCATCACCTTCCCATGCTGCCTCTTCTCTTTCAGGGTATGAAAAGAGATGGGGAAACCAGGGCAGAAAAGATGTGCAGGCAGAAATTCCTTTTATTCTGTGGGTAGTAACTCTCTGCTATCATATAAAGATAATGACTTTCATTAATCTTCTGTAGGTCTTTAATCAAAGGGTTTTTTCACTCCACGCAGAGACACTACTTAAATGCTGCTAAATGTTAAGTAAAAATGAGAATTCTTGATATCAGATACACAAAAAATGGTGTGAGAGGTAGCACAGTGCAGCACAGTACCCACAGAGGCTCAACACTAGAGGTGAGTCTGCTGCTCAGGAAGTTACCAGCCACCATTTCCAGGCAGTCTTTGACCCAGCTTGTTTTCATGTCTCACTCCTTTTCAATCTCACAGTCTCTGGCATGCAAATCTGCACTGAAACTGAGCCTCCCAAATGTGCCAGAGGGAAGCAGGGGCCTCACACCTATTGGCAGATCAGTGCACCTAACGCCCTTTGGCTTTTTTCCCCTCTTTTTTAACAGAAAGGCTGATTACTCCATTAGCTGAACAACTTGGAAGAAATGACAAGGAACTAACAAGAGGGTAACACTGTATTTTCTATTTGTTTTCCTCCTTGCAGTGGTGCTAATTAGAGGAGTTCTTGATACAGAGCTCTGGGAATGCTGATGAGAAACACACAAAAGGCTGGAGTGCCTCTTCTGCAGAGCATTGGATGCTCAAACACAGCAGCATCCTCTGGACTGTCACTGCCCTGCTCCCCCCACTGCCTCACATTTGGGACATCATTGATTTTAGAGGTGGGACAGACCAGCCTTTCTAATGCCTGAATCCTCACCTAGGGGTGAGTAATTTCACCTTAACTCACAGCTTATCATAATAAAGTATGTTTTTAAGGAGAAATATCAAAGCTGTGTGGCAGTGGTGGGAAGGGAGGCAGGAATGAGGTGGGGATGTGTCTCCAGAGGGGACCTGGGCTCTGTGCTGCTCACAGGGAACGGGCTGCACTCGGTGGGAGTCAGTCCTCACCATCCTTCCTGCAAAAGCCTCTCTCCCTGCTGCTTTTCCAGCTCTTTGGGCAGGCCAGCCTCAGAGGCTGGGAAAAAGGGACACACTGCCCCAACTTCCCAAATGCCACCAACAACAGCTTCTCCTTCAAAGCTTTCCACCCCCTCCTGGACTCGGGAAGGGTCGTGGGGATGGAGGCTGGGAGGGTAGGACAGCACCTCTTTCCCATTCACCAAGGTTTGATTCCCTTTATGAGCACGATCCGCCAATCCGTAATCAAGGGTTAATTTCACAGCTCACTGCTTCATCTAGCATAATATCCATTCAGACTAATTAAATCTGTCTAATAATGTGAGTGTCTTTGTCTTTGTTCTTTCCATTCTTTGTTTTACACCCTTCACATCTCATCTCCAGAACTACACGCCATCACACTCTGCTTGACAAGCAGAATCCATCCCTAAAATTAAAACATTCCTGACCTATCTGCGATGACAAGGCAAGCAAGCTTCACAGCGCTGCGGCCCATGAAGGGAGCTGACACATTTGTTTTTAATTTCAAAAGAGTAGAAAGTGAAGATCTGACCCTGTCAATCAGGCCCTGTGACAAGTTTAATCATTGCTGCCCCACAAAAATCACGGCTAAATAGGAATGCAAATAATGTATCACAGGGCTCTTATAAATGCTAATCAAGGAGAAGTAATCAACTGACAATTTCACTGATCTCCTTTCTGAAGAAGTCAGTCAACGCACTGTCTCTGGACCACAAAGAGAAGAAAAGACAAAAGGCATAGATGCTGTTTCCCAAAAAAACCTATCCTTTTTCAGGGCTTTCTTTTTCTTTTTTATAGAGAAAAACAGAGAATTCACTCTTTTTGATCCTCCACCGAACTTTAAAGCAAAGCTGTTTCTCAGGAACTTGAACAGTTATATGTCAAGTGTACTTTATTAACAGTACCCTCCCAACCCAGAGACAGCACTTGGAAACTTCTGCTAAAATAAAAATCTTCATTTGTCTTTGTCATTCATCCATCTTCAAAATTCTTCTCCGTCTTAACAACTTCTGTCCTCTACGGGCAATATATTTAGTGATATATGAAGTTTTACAAGTGGAAAGCTAATAGTTGAGCTCACATTTTTTTCTAACAGCACCCCTCCTCCCAAACTGAAAAAAGAAATATCATGCTTGGGATTTATTTCAGTGCAGAGGCTTTCTTCAGCAGCACAATTTTTAAACTGACTTTCCTTTTATGACCTTTTTAATGTGGTAAAGAAGAGACAGCTGAGGTAGAATTCCAGTCTTTCACTCACAAACTCTGCATGGCAAGAAATTGTGAATTCACCTAGGTATGGAACAGAGAAGGGCCCAGGACAGGCAGATGCACAAGCCCTGTAATTCAATTTACTGCTCTCCTCTCACTGGTTTGCTGTTCCCATCAAACCCAAGAGTCACTGCACGGGCACAGAGCAAAAGGAGATGGTTTGGCCGAGGATACTCAAGGCAGGGAGGTGTAAGCAGCATAAAGATCTCTCTAAGAGGTAAAGTTCAAAGAATCTGCTTGTTTGAAGTTTGGCTGGGTTTTTTGTTATTATTAAACTACCTTCCTACATGGAGCCAGTAGATGAAATAACCTGAGGAGAGCTTCAGCAACAGATTCTTGGGCTACCAGCAGGGTTTGGAAATAGAATCTTCCACTACAGCACAACCTGGTGCTTTCCAGCCCATGGCAGTTACCCACAGCAGGCTGAAGCAGCAAGAGCAGCTTCATCAAAGTCAAAACTTTGTCCTGGGTTGTGTTTTGTGTTTGCAGGGCTCAGTGACACAGCTCAGAAGGGCTGGGAGCAGCTGCCACACGGGATGGGCAAGATGCCACCAAACCCCTTCCAGACTGCACTCTGAATCACCCAAATTTACACATCAGCAAAAGAAAACGGGAAAAATCTTTGGCCAAACCCAATTCCCCAACTTTTAGAAGCACTGGGGCAGCAGCAGAAGCTTCGGTATCACCTCAGTGAGAAATGAGAGCTGGAGCTTTGTCACACCCCGCTCGCTGCCAGACAGGGATGTTCCAGCAGCAAACTCTCCATGCAGGATGAGCGTGGAGGGTGGGAGTAGCAAACAGAAAGAGGAATTGAAAAGCACTTTGCAGTTGTCATGTCACTTAGCAACAACCTTTCCTACTGCACATCACCAGGGCTGTAGCGGAGAGCCTGCACAGAGCACCGAGATGCGCTGGAGGAGGGCAAGAGGAGCTCCAGCAGCACCTGATCACACACAGCACTGGAGACACGGCTCACAGACTGTCCTCAGCCCTGGCCTGCTCCTGAATAAACTCCTGGATCCAGCCAGCAATGATCTTTGGTGCTAATGCAGAGTAATGGCACAAGGAGGAGGAAACCAAAGTTCAGCTCTTTGCTTCCCAAGTGAGCTCCACTGATGGGATCACTTTTCTGTCTGCAGTTTCACTCTCAGATAAACTTTTTATTTTTTTAATCATTTTAGTTTCCCAACTTCTTGCCTGTAGGATTCTCAGTCTCCTCTCTCTTGCCATGCTGGACTTGCATAAAAAGGCCCGGACTTGCAAGTCCTCAACCCCTAATACTTCTTTCACAGGTTAATCCTGTGGATCCTATCAGCTATTTCTGCCAAGTGGAGAATGTGCCTGGGCCCTGATAACAGAGGAGCAGGTCCCTTCCTGCAAGGTGAAGTGGCTGAAATTAAAAACTCTGACACAAAAAAGAGAGACCTGTGCAGGCCACTTGGCAACTTCTAAGGAGGATGAAAAATCAGGCACCTCTCTGCTTCCATTATGTCACTTGTCCTCATTTGTTTAAGCTTCAAAGGGTTAGGATTTAATTATTAGCTGTCCCCAAACTAGTAGGGACCATTTGAAGGGCTGATTGTGGAGACAGCACAAGGAAACCTGTGATTCAGGAGTTCCTTGAGCTACTGTTCTACTGCTCAGGAAGAAATGAAGTGGCAGGAGCAGACCTGAGGGTCTGTTATTTGTATGGGTGCTCTCTGAATATAAAGCTCTACAAAATGTATGAAATATTACATAAATAGACCAATAGTATGTGCCAAATTAATAACATGCATTATCCAGCAGCCATGCTGTGATGTATATTGTACAATCCTAAATCATCCTAATGGGGGAAAAAAAAATCAGAATTCATCTCTTTGTGGCTGAGTTCCTCTCCTTGCAATTACCAAAAGTGACTTTTGCACACAGAATTGTTTGAGATGCGTGAATGGAAAGCTGGGCATTGCCAAGTGACCAGAGCACAACACTCCCAGCCAGGGGCTCTGCTCTGCACTTGAGGCAAGTGCAGCACAGAGCCAGCATGCCTTGTTTTGGGGTGGAGAGCACAGCCTGATTGTCAGCACCCTGTTAGACACAGCCACACACCTCCCTTCACCCAGGCATTCAGCACTTGGGAATATCTGAGAATATCAGTGGTGGCAAATGTGTCCAGACCACGCTGCTCACTGAGCCTGCTTTGGTCCTGCCTAGACACACACACACTCCAAATCCAAAGAGGCCTTGCCAAATAGACAAGAGACTCTTCTTTTTTACAGCTGAGTTTTGTTTTTGCAGCTGCCAAGTAGCAAAGAAAAGCAACCCTGGTGATCTGTCCAGAGGATGTGTCCAGTGATTCCAAGAGGCTTCCCTGGAGGGGAGCAATCAGCACCTGCTGCCATCGCACCGAGCCTCTGTTGCGAGGAGCCAGCACAGGGTGCTGTTAATCCAGTTCTGGCTGCTCCCTGTGCTCAGCCAAAAACCCGAGGAAATGTTGCAAAGGTGAAGGAGGCTTTGGCACTGTAAGGATCTCGTTTCCATCAGGGCTCAGCCCCTGCTGCTGCTGCACAAGGTGAGCTCTGCTGGGGTTCACTCTCCCAAGCTGCTCCCGTGCCTGCCCTTGGTCGCTTCAGACACCGTCAAAATCAGCAAAGGCAAACCATCAGCATTCAGCTTTGAAATGATCCCTCACCAGAGCCAGTGCCACTGGGAGAAAGGGTCAGCTCTGCCCTCGGTGTGAGCAGGGCTCCCGTGGCTGCCAGGGCTGGGGCTGGGGGCTCCTGGACCCAAAAGATGATAACAAAGAGAAGGGTCTTGCTGCCCTGTTGTCTTGCTTGGGCAGGGACCCTGCACAGATTATTTGTGCCTTAAAACCTTCTGTGCCAATGAGCACAGAAACCAAAACCTCCTCTGAGCAGGGCACTGCAGACTGGCACAACTCATTGCACTGCAGACTGGCATTGCCTATTAAATCACAGACTTTCTTGCCTGACCTGAAAGAGGAAATTCTGCAGTAAAAATCCAAGTGTAGAGAGCAGCACAAGCTACAAACTCCAGCAAATGAATGCTATTATCTTACATGGAGAATACATTAATATAGATGACCGTTACATAACACACATTAACATAGAGTAATAATATATTTACTCAATTTAGGCATGTTTTGACACAGTGCAAGCTGTGTGCAGTTGCTTAGAGAATTGGGGATTGTATATTTTTACCAATATACCGAAAAACTTAATTTAAAAAAAATAAATAAAGAAATAAAAAAAGAGATGGTCTTGGGGGTACTTTGGTGCAATTCTGACAACTCTCAGTAAAATTCAGAGGAGCTTTGGCTCCCATGACTGGAATAATTGAGCTATCAAATGTGTGTCTGTCAGATGTCAGTCATGGAACTGCACCTCAGCTGCACGTGATGGATTGCAGTATGAGCCAAAGGCTATCAGCTCAAATCTGTGTGTGCAGGAGCTGGGAAATCCATGCTGGAGCAGGGATGGATCCTGCAAAGCACTGCAAGCACCAGGCCCTGCTTCTGGTCACTAAAGCACAACTGATCTTCTGGGTCATTTAGGGACTTGAGCTCCTTAGCTGTGATCTTTTTGTTCCACATTAAAATGAAGAATGAAACAATCACAGAGAAATTAAGATTTTCCTATATTGTCCTATGGGAAACTCATTTGTTGTACAAATCTGCTGCTAGAACAAAAGTTTGGTTGTAGCAATATGAGAATTAAAGTGAAAGTTAAATGGAAGAATGTTATGTGATAAAAGGAAAAAAAAAAACTAACAAGCAACAAAACCAAACAAAACCAAAAAACAGAGGAATAGAAGAGGCAGTAAAACCCACAAAGCCAGTGGAAAAATAACCTGTGCACTTCATAAACTCAGCCATGTTCATTATGGCTTTCCTATCACATCAAACTTTACATTGCAAATTTATCTTCGAAGCCTGGAGTGCCTCTGCACAAGAATCTGCCTGGGTCCAGGCTCTGCTCTGCACAGCGCTGCTGCCCAGGACTGCGAGGATCCCTTTCCAATAAATAACAGGTTCCTCCTGAAACCAGCCAAGTGACCAACCTGATCTCTGCACTTTGAAACCATGGATAGTCCAGAATATTGGTGTGCCTCAAACGAATGCTTCTTTATCAAAACAATACACCAAAAGCAATCTTGGCCTTTTTTTTCCCCTTTTACTTTAAGCTGATTAGAAAGTTGGTTCTGTAGTTGATTAAGTTCTGCAGAAACTGGGCTTGTGATGAATCATTAAACAAAGACATTTTTTGTACAGCAATAAAGTCTCAAATGATTAATTAAGGGCACAATGCCAAAACAAGTGTCTTTGTTTAAAACGCAGTGGACAAGACAGGCTTGGGAAAGTTGATGTCTTAAGTAGACGCCACAACATGTTTTTAATTATGTTCAGGAAGAAGAACAAGAATGGGAATTGCCAACTGTTTGGAAAGATAATTTTTTTTTTTATTTTAGAAGAAAGATTAGAATAAAAAATAACAAACAGAGCATTATTGATTTAACACAAATGCCATTTGTTGGGCCTTTTGTAATTTCCTTATTAGTGTCATCATTCTGGAGTTCATATGCTCCCTTCTGTTATAGCATTTGGCACACATTCAGCTCCCAGCAATATGATACAGTAAACATTCAGTGACTGCTCATATTAAAATGTTTTATTTGTTGTAAGAGTACCAATGATCAGGCAGTGCAGGTCCTGAATCAGCCGGGCTCGCGTGGGGAGCGAGCGCCCGCGGAGCCAACACAACATCTGCAGCTCTCAGGGCTGGCAGGGGCTGGGACAGCCCAGCTGACACAGCTCCAGCTCCAGCCACATCTCCCTCCCCTCTGGGTCACTTGGGGCTGTACCTGGGGGCTTCCCAAGTATTGTTTTCAGACTCAATTTGATAGGATTTTGCAAGTTTTGTTCTAAAGGTTATTTCAAACCTGTTTTAACGGTCACAGAAATGACCAGTTCTGAGTTCTCAGGTATGGAAAATTATTTTGGATGCTTCAGTAGAGAGGAATCACACAATCATATACAATAAAAAATAATTTCCACCCTAAATCCCAGACCATCGAGTCCAACCCATTCCCTATCCCTGCCCTGAGTGCCACCTGCAGCCCTTCCTGGGACACCTCCAGGGATGGGCACTCCAAACTTCCCTGGGCAGCCCCTGCCAAGGCCTGAGCTCCCTTTCCATGGGGAAATTCCTGCTGCTGTCCAACCTGACCCTCTCTGGCCCAGCCTGAGGCAGTTCCCTCTCATCCTGTTGCCTGGATGAAGAGAACAAACCCCACTTTTCTCCAAGTCCAGGAGAAAGCTTAAGAAGTAATTAAAAATATAATTTGGCCCTTCCCACCCCTCTGGAGTGGGTGTGTGACCTCCTCAGCATCCTCATTTGTCCTGGCAGCGATGGCACAGGCATAGAACCATGCTGGCATTCCATGGCCAGCACGTGGAAGTACAGCCTGCTCCTCAGCCTTGCTAGGACCAGATTTACAAATTAACACCTCCCATTAACACCTCCCAGCCTTAATGAGACAGAGCCATGAGCATCTTCAACCTGAGAAAAAAGGAGAGCAAATGTCTCAATTTTCTTTTCAGTCCTCCTGTTTATGTGGAGATCCAAAGAAAAAATAGTGGATAATTCTTTCTGGTGAGCACACCATTAATTTACCTGTGGGTCTGTGACAGAGGGACGTTTTTGATGTATATTTCTTTTGAAAACAGAGCCAGGGGCACTGCTGGGGGAGAAACATGGAAAGGTTGGGCTGGGCTGTCATTCCTTACCATGAGGGGCTGGGGAATGCAGTGGCTATGGGGTGATTTAGCTCAGAACTGCAGCCAAAAGCCAAATCTGCCACCAAATCTCTCTGTGAGGCCTGGGCCTGCCCTGAGTGTCCATTCCAAGCTCAGGGCTTTGAGTAAACACAATGAAGAATCAGATGCAGCAGGCTGTCAAATCTATATGGGTGCTATAAAACTTGTAAAGTTTGTCTCATGACCTTGGAAAATGGGATAAAACCAATCTTGGGACAGCCCTTGCCATACACAAGCACGTGAGGCAAACATGGGACACCAAACTTTGGTTCCTGTTGCTTGTGGAAGAGACAAAAGGCTTTCAGCCAAGAATCCTCAGCAGGTTTTCCAATGTATGTCATCCTGGGATGGGAAAGCACCAGTGACAGCAATCCTGAGGGAATCAGGGATGAATCCCATGGGAGTACAGGGATGATTTAATGCCATGGGGAATGGATCCTGCTGGGTGCTGCATCCCCACTGCTCCTGCCAAAGATGCTCCAGATCTAATAATGTATCTTCCTAAAAGCCAAATATTCTTTTTAGCAGTTGTTAGTTTTGTTTTTTTTTTTCATGAGTTCATATGTTTAGCCATCAAACCCTTCTTTTAAGTTGAGGGATATTTGTTAAATGTCCCCACACCATCCCTGAAGGATGGTCAGAAGAGAGAGCTGGGAAAGGTTTGGAGCAGCTGGAGGCCTTTCAGGGTGACCCTGGCTGAAGAATGGAGCCACCAGCAGGAAATCATCCAGGAGCTATTCCTGTGCCTCTCAGCAACTCCTGTGCACTGTTCTGAGCAGCTCTTAAAAGCAGGGAGATTTCCACACTGCTCTTTCTAGAGTCACTTAACATCTTAGTTTAGCGTGGCCTTATGTGAACCCCTGCGATGGAACCACAACAAACCCTGCTCCTCCCCTCTGCTCATTACAGAGAATTTGCCTTTTCAAATGGAACTCTGAAAGTCAGCAAGCTGCAGGTTGGGAGCCTCAGTCATCTCAAAGTATTTACAGTGGTTGCTTCCTTTGAAGGCAGAAATGTCCCATCAGAGACAAAAATAGCTGAGGGGACCTGTGGCTCACAGAAAGGTGTTTTCCCCCCATGGGAACAGAATCATTAACTTTAAATAAGTCGTCCTTAATCTCCTGAGCTGTGCAAACAAACAAACAGATAGAAAAAAACCAACGGAATGTTTTCCCTCTGCCTTTCAAAAGCACAAACAAAGGCTCGTTTGCCAGATGGACGCTTTCAGAGCTCGCAGAGGGTTGGGAAGGCTGATCACTCAGCAGTGTTTCCTGACGGGCTATGGGGGAGTTTGCTCAGAATCTTGGTGGTGCTTTAAGATATTCCAGGATGCACGAGCACAGTGTCTGCCTTCCAGCCCTCGGAGAGTGGGGGTTTACAGCTTTGCCAATAAATGCACAGCTCTGTTCAGGATGCTGCAGTGCCCAGGCGTGTGAGTGGGAAGGCAAAAGTCCATAAAAAAAGACAACAAAGACCAAAATTCCAGCGCTCGCTCTGCTGTAGAACATACGAGTGAGATCACAGAATCATACAATCACTGAGGTTGGAAAACACCTCCAGGATCATCCAGTCCAAGCTGTGCCTGATCCCCCACCCTGTCCCCACCCAGAGCACTCAGTGCCACCTCCAGGAATTCCTGGGACACCTCCAGGGATGGGGATCCAAACCTCCCTGGGCAGTTCCAGTCCCTGAGCTCCCTTTCCATGGGGAAATTCCTGCTCTGTCCCCCCTGAGCTCCCCTGGCCCAGCCTGAGGCCGTTCCCTCTCCTCCTGTCCCTGTTCCCTGGGAGCAGAGCCCGACCCCACCTTGCTACAGCCTCTCCTGTATTTTAAATCCAAATCACAATTTCATTACAATCTCCTTGGATTTGTTTGCATGGAGTATGGTGAAGAGCTCACCACGCTGACCAGGAGCGCTGAGCTGGGTACCTGATGGTGCAGGGGTGCACTGCCAGCACACAGAACTTCTCATAACAATTTTGCAAGGCTACGTGGCAGCCCTGGGTTCTCACCTAACAATGCAGATGCAAATTGGCATTCATAATTTACAGGAGTCCTTTTTGTGCACCCCAGCAACACGAGCCGGATGCAGAAGGAAAACGGAAGACTTTCTCCGGATACAGAGAGGATCAAGCAGAATCTCATTAAGGACCACTTCAAAGATCAGTTCTTCATTTCCATACAAACAAGTTTAAATTATCTTGTGTGAATCTGCTGTTAGCTGTTGCACTGTTCCATTATGCATGATTCTTGACTGCTTGTATCGTGCAAATCTGCACAGGGCTCCATTAGTGATTTTCAGTGTTATGCTAAAGCTTGCAAGTGGTCATGTTATTAGGTTAAAGTACTATATTTTGCATATTTATTCTGCCTTACCACATTTATTACTTCTGATACTGCCCAAGCAGAATTTTGCATGCATTTGACCACCTACTTTGCATGGCTTGTGTGTGACTGCCACTACAACCAGGGACAGCTGGAGTAAGGGCAGGCTCCTTGCTCCCACTTCCACTGTGGTTTTGATCCACTTCTGGAAAAAAAACACAATTCCAGAAGAGAGGCACCGTGGATCTATCAGCCTGCATCTACAAAATTAATCCTTTTAAATAACTCAAAATAAACTATGTGACAAATTTCATTACGGCATAAATTATTGCCTTTATTGCAAAGGATTTGTTTTTACACTTTGGTAATTTAAAGAAGCTTTTCCTGGGATTTTTCATCTATAAAAATAAAAGTGCTATCATCTGGTTTGTAGGTCTTTATATTTGTCTTACTTCTGGGAAGCACCATATTATTAACTTTCATGGAATACATTCCATTCTCAAATTACTGAAATCATCTCTCTCGCTTCGGGGATATTTGTATTAGGAAAGAGACTTGTTACAAAAATCAGGAACAGAGCTGGTGTGTTACAAAGACAAATATATCATTCATTATCCTCATGAAAATAATTCACCTTTTACATATTGGTTATTTTGCAAATGTTTGAGTCACGGATGAATGCTCATGGGAGGGAGAATATGGGCAGCAGAACTCAGAGGTGCCAAAAACCTTCCTAGCAAGACTTGAATAGGTGTTAGACTTTGAACAGGAGTTGTTTTTTTTTCCTAATTGAAGGAGAATGTAAAAAAGACAACAACAGAATTTCCTTCTGCTTCCCAGACTGGGCATTCCTTTAAAAAATAATGTTGGATTGGCCATTCAGCTGCACCTGAGTGTCAATATCTGCTGAGACCACGACTGAAAGAAAGTGTTCATCTTTTGCAGCAAATCCTCTGGTTTGCAGCTATGGTGAAACACACTGGGAGCTCCCCCAGGAATTCCTGAGGCTCAGTCCCACTCTGCTGAGTGCTGAACCAGACAGAGAGAGGGCTGGAAAGTTTGGAATGCTGCAGCCACTTTTGGGTTCTCAACACAAGAGAGCTCTGGAGCTCCCACAGCAGGTCCAGTGACAAAGATGCTGAAGGGCCTGGAGCATCTCCCTGCCCAGGAAAGCTGAGGGAGCTGGGGCTGCTCAGCCTCCAGAGGAGTCACCTGGACACAGTCCTCATCCACACAGATACAGGTGATGCAGGACAAAATAACAGGAATCATTCCCAGTGTCTGAGCAGACCCTCCAGAAAGGATTATTATGCTGAGATGCAGCTGAACCAAAACACTTTTTCCAAACAGTTTTGAAGATGCCAAGTGATTGACATCTGAAACTAAATCAAGAGCCACAGTTTGAAAGAAATCCCTATTTGTTTTGTTTTTTTTTCAAGAGGGGCCAAATGAATGTCAGCCTACCAATCCATCTGCTGCCTCTGTTTGGGGCTATTCAAATCTATATCCAAAATTTTAGGCTTCATCTGATGTCTGATAATAGATTGTCAGCTCTGATGTTTTATCCTCATAAATTGCAGGCTGACACACATTCTTTCTCAGGTAGTTCATTCATCTTACAGCATCTTGTGCTTCTAATTTGTCATTTTCCTTCCTGCATCCCCACTGACCACAAATTACAGATGGTGTCTCATCATGGGGCTCCATAACAACAATAAAAGCCTCAACAAAATAGTCAGGATCTGATCCTGAGTGATGCTGAGTGCCTTCAGTTTTCATGGGTGCACATGGCAGCTGAGACCACCCAACACCTCACAGGCAGCACCTCACAAGGTGCCAGGGGAACTGTTGTGGGTCCAGGATCTCTTTTATCCATCAGGATTGATGCATGTTGATGTTCTCATACATATTGTTTTCATAATTTGGAGCTCCAGGCCATGGGGAAGGTGCCCCCATGCTGGGTACAAAACAGGGGTGGCCTCAGTGCCAAAAGAACAAATAGTAAAAGCATAAAACAGGGGACCACAAAGGGACAGGACAGGAGAACACAAAATCAGTGAAATCTCTCACACTGCAGAATAGGTTGAGGTCTCAGCAAGGCAGAATTTGACCATTACCTGGCTGAATTAACTGTTTTCATATTTTTCTTTTTGCTTTCTACTTAGCTGCAACTTTAAGAAATGAATTAATTTCCTGTAGCACTCTGCTTTTTTCCTCTGCCAGCCAGGTTTTCAGATAACCCTGCTGAAGTTAAAGATGGGGTTAATAAAAGTGATTCACATTTGGAGATTTTGCCAATTTGCATGGCAGACTGGGTGTGGATAACAAAGTTTATCTTATCTGTGAACTGACATGGGGAGGAAAGAGGTTCAAACTGTCCACACACCTTTGTGCACTCTTCTCCAAAGCATCAGAGGATTTTGTTCTTGAAAAGATAACAAATTCCTGGCAGGTTTTTGTACCTGCAGCTACTGCAGAGCCAACACCATCCCATGTGCAGATGCAATTAATTAGCTCCATTTGCAATCCCTGCAGCTGTGTGTGTACAGTCACAACAGGAGAGCAGCAACTTCTTCCTACGTGTTCCCTCCCCATTTTTGAGTGTCTGCAGACACCTGTCCCTCCACCCTCACCTTTTGTGACATTCTAATGTGCAGCAGCTGAAATATTAAAGTAAAAACTGTCTGCGTTACGTTTTTAAAGCATTGAGCTCCTTTTCTGTCATCTCTCAACAGATTTTAACATTAATCAAGAACATAAGTGGTACTAAAAAAATCCTTCCCTGGCACGAAGTCTGTGACAGGTGATGAGGGGCTGGCCAGAGAGGCCACCCACAAACCCTCATCCACCTCCTCCCCTCCAAAACCCCAGCGCTCCCAAGGAGTTAAATCCGCAAGCTCCCTCCACTACACAGAAGAAAATAGATGTGATTTTCTTTACAAAAGAGCATTTCATTTAGGGAGAGAAAGAAAAAGGAAAGGCAGAGTTAACATAGCCATTATTCTCCATCTCAGGGAAAGCAAATCCTATTTTGCCTGTCATTACAGTAGGTAGAAAAATCCTTTCATCCAGTCATTAGTTGTAAACATTCCCGCACCGCCTGGGACCAGGCCTCTGTTTCCCATCCCGTGCCGAAGCCATTTTCTAATACTAATGTTTTATACACACATCTCAGATACATTGCGAGCTCCCCCAACCCCAAAGGCAACGGGGCATTCGTTTATACTAAATCAGAAGTGTCACCCTTGGCAACCTGCAGCACTGAAACATTTATTCGGCTTCACATTGCTGGCACTTAGAATTATTTCTTTCATGCCTGATAGCCGAATTACAATATGGCAGGTTTCCCCGGAGCCACTGGATCATTAGTGCCAGCTCACAACATACTTTCAACTGATCTGGCATTTCATGTACAGCTGCCAATCAAGAGCTGGGGGATGCAAATGAGGGTGGGCCATTGGTGTTCAATTACTGTACAGCGAGCGCGGCGCGGCTGCCTTAATGACTGGCAGTTGTTTTGCTGAGTGGAGGAAGAGCAGAGAACAGAGGCAGGAATTCCCTCCGGGAAGCCAGTTGTGAGTGCGAGAAGTTTTTACATTTGATTTCCATATTTATTCTTTTTTTTTTTTCCCCCCTCTCTTCCTTCTTCTTCCCCCCCTCCTCGTGTTTCTAAACACGAGGCTGAAAAAATACTTAGCGCAGCTTGTTTTACAAATACACAGCCTTGTCAGTTCTGTCGATTGCCAAGGCCACATCAGCACAAGATTAGGGTTTTTTTTTTTATTATTATTATTTCCTTCCCCCTTTCTCTTCAAAATATATGCCTCTGTTCAGAAAGGCCCAAGACGTTTCAGCCTTGAGGGAGTTGGAAGCTCTATGGAATCAGTTATTATTGTCCATTTCGGTGATTTTTGCTGTCCTTTTCGCGCACAAGAAATATGATGCCAACCTTTCCACGACACACATCTCACACCATTTGTGAGCTCTTTCTGTCATGAAATACCTCTCCAAGGGCCAGATCTGCAGGGGTCAGTGGCAGGGAAGGATGAAAAACAGCAGCAATCCTACAAAATCAGGAATTGTGCCTAATGTGTGTGTATGTTACCGTGGGCACCACGGCTGGCGGCGCCGGGCCCTGCAGGGATGTGTCACGCCAGACAAACCCAGGCAAAGCAACTATGACAGAAGGGCAGGGTTTGCTTCCCCCCTCCCTGATAGCCGAGTTCAAGGAACACAATGATACTCAGCAATTTCAAATGGGTTTCACTCCGTGTCTGAGCATCAGTCACGGCAAAATCTTGAAGTGAAACTTGTGATTCATGAGAACAAAAAAACCCCACGCAAGCCCCGCTCGTGTGACACAAAATAAACGTGGTTTGCTGACAGCTGCTGCAGCTTTGCCTGTGGCTGAGCCCCACAGACACACTCCCCATGGGGGTTTCTAACAAAAATGATGTCCTGGTGAATTCCTGGCTCTGTGGTCACTGCTAAGGCCACTCTGCAGTGACACAGAGGCACAGCAAGGGACATGGCTGGAGTCCACTGAAGGTGGCTGGGAGCTGTATCCTCGAGGCTTTGTTGTTCACTGTCCTCTGAAACCTCCTGGTCTCTGCCCACCAGCCCCTCTTGCATCCCAGCTCCTGCTCGTGGTCCCACCGAGCTCCTTGGAGCTGAGCATGGATTTCCTGCCTTTGGCAGCCCCACCTTCTCAAAATATGGTCACCAGAGACAGGAACAACCCAGGGCATCATCATCTTTTCTTTCCTCCCCATGAATGGAAAAGCAGAGAGATTTCAGTTTGATTTTAGTTTGGTTCTATTTTGATGACTGCACTCCACAGACTGGGATATATTGCAAGAGTTACTGCAATACATTGATACAGTGCAATATCACAGATCCATGCCCGGCCTGCCAGAGCAGCTTTGGGAAGGCACACGAAGGTGATCAAGCCATGGGAGTGGAAATTTCATCATGGTACTTTGCTGGAAATGAAGGACCTCTTGTAAATGTCAAGAACATTGAATCTATACCTGTTAAAATATAATTAAAAAATGAAGTAGTTCTTATGTCTGCACAGTAGCTACTTTTTAATGTTAATCACTGAGTTGCATTTAAAATCCTTTAAAAACAGGAAATTATGTGAATGACTAAATGCCTTTGTTGTTCTTTAGTTATTAAAGCACAGCAGAAGCCAATTAAACTTGTTTTTCTCAATGCTAAGTAATAAAGTGGAATGCTCCTTTTTTTTCTGTAAGCAGACTGCAATCTCCCACATGGCATGATAGAAAACCATCCCAGAAATCCCTGGGATGGGGTGCCTGATTCTGCATCCTTGAAATTTTTTTGTGTGATTGTACACAGGGAGCAATCTGTTGGATCTGAGAACTGAATCACAGGAAGAAAAAGCCATTTATGCTTGGCCCTGACATTATATTCATAACTTTAGGGGTTATTTGGGAAGTAATATTCTATGATGCTGTCCACTCCTAAATGACTTATCTGACATGAACTGATTTCTCTGCCCATGGAGAAATAAATGTTTTCCCCCTAAGGAAGGGGGTGAGAGAATTTTGCTGTTGCTTCTGCTCTGTGTAAGATGGCAATCGATGCCTCAATCCTTACAGAATAATTCCAAAAGACAAACTTGGTCATACCTTACTGATAAAAAGAAAGGTGCTTTACTGAGTACACTGGGGTGTGAAAAAACAGCCTGACACAGGAAAAAAGATAGGAAAACCACCCTGATGGTTTAATTTGGGATGGCAGTGCAGCTGTCTGGACTCTGGGTTGAATATGGAGGTTGGTCCAAAAACCACAGTGAGGTCAGGATCCAGTGCTGATGACACCGTGCTGCAATTCCTGCACAGCCCAGGGCTTAAAGTGGGATTTCCCCACGTGCCAACAACAGAAACACATCTGTGGAACACTCCCTAGACAGCAACACCTCAAATTTTCTCCTCTAAGCTAAAACTCAGGTCCCTGAACTAGTCTGAACCATCCAATGCATAATTTTACAAAGCACAGCAAATAATATTTTTAGATTTACACTCATGTAGCAGTTCTTGCTCGGTGGGCTCAGGATTACTCACAGGCTATTTTATTGACAATGCCTCCCTCAGGTATTTGTTACCAACATAACAAGCCTTTCTCTGAACTGCAACGTCTTCATTTCTGACATCCAGCACTGCCCACTACAATTGTGCTTCTCCAGAAGAAAGCCCAGCTGCTGGAAATGTGTCCATTGCTCCTCGAGGACATTTCCAGTGCAATTAGCAATTTTCAGGTCAGACAAAAGTACAGCCCAGAGACCACGAGAGAGCTGATTATAGAGTGTGTTAAAGCCACAACAGACTGAGGTTCAGCTCTCTGCTGAAACCACAGGATAAAAGTGTTGGGATGACCCTCCTGGATTTCACTAGGGGCCATTTTACCTTTTCTGGGGATTCTGTGCCCCACTACATCTTTTTTTCATGGTTTCCCACATTGATGAGAAACAAATTATGAATGTGCAAAATCCCAAAGTTTTCCAGAAAGTGGAACTGTTGTTTCCTGGCCAGTCCTGCTGTGGTTTAACATGCTCTGCCTTTTCCAGTCCAGCCTTTTCCTTCAGCACAGCAAAAACAGGGATTCAAGGCTCAGCAGAGCCTGAGACACTCATTTAAAACTCACTTAACCAGACAAGGTTGGGCATCTAGAATTGGAATTTAAAATGCACTAAAAAGAACTTCACATTGAAGTTTATCAGCTTTTACTCCTGTCAAAAAGTTCTCATTTGAACCAACCACTTGAATATGATAAAGGTGAAGCCTCTAATGCCCTTCAGACCTGTTTGTTCTGAGAAGGGCAAAAAGATGGCCAAGATAAAGACAATAATAAAAAAAAATCCAAGCTTGAAAAAGAAGCCTAAAAATAGAATTAAAAATATCTGAAAAGAGACCAGATATACTGAAATGTCATTTTACTTTTTTAGGTGAGAATTTCATGTCTGCAGTATCATGAAATGAATGTGTTGGGAGAAATATATCACCCTCAGAGCTTGGGGCTACTGGTAGCGTGTTCAATACATTGATCAGCTTTATCCAGATGATATCAGTAGTTAGGCAATTACAACCCTCAAAATTTCAGAAAATGCTTCGTTCAGTTATTCTCCCTCCCCCCAGCATCTCCCTTTTTGTTACAAGATCAAATTTTCAGCAATGCACACAGGCAGAAAAGCTCCAAGCCTTGCAAAAGAGGGCTGGGAACAGCCTCCCTGAGAGTGGGTGTGAAAACTGTGCAGAATTAATGCCTGAAATCAGTGGTCACTCTGGTGGTCATTTCACTGCTCCTTTACTGCCTTTGTGCTTCTTGCAGCCTGCAAGCTGCACAAACAACTCAGGTGTGCAAATGAGATTGGAGACAGGAAGATTTGGGGTTTTTTCCTCAGTTACTTTAGACTTTAATTTTTTTATGAGTCTCTTGTGTCTAGTTTTGTTTATAATGCCTTGTGGCAGATCCTATTTGTGACTTATCATTTTAAAGCAGTTTTTGTATTTCATCTCTGCAGAATTCCCTCTGGAGGATGCTACTAAGGAGGCTAATCATGCCAACAAAGCCTTGTAGGAGAGGAACTCGGGAAAAGAAGCAGATTATGTTATTGCACATCTGCAGGAATGTCAAATTCACCTGGGCTGCCACAATACATGTCCCTCCTTTTATCTATTTTTTTTTTCCTTTTCAGAATGGTGGAAATGATTCACAGTCACTCATGCTGTACCTCACTACTTCTCCTGACATGTAGGACGAGAGAATCAGTGAGAAGACTTGGAACAGGGAACTAAAACTGTTGTATATGCACTTTTTGTCACAGAATCCTCCTCCGAATCTGTTGAACTGTCCAGCAGGCTGACAGTGCCCATCATGAGGCATCACACCCCAAATCTGTCAACAGATCAAATAACTGCCTGAACACTGCAGAACACCTACCAGGATTCCAATATTCTTGTATTAAAGGATACGAGAGATTTTCTTGTAATATGACAAAAAAATTGCCGTTTATTGTATGCAAGCACCGACCCAGCGCTGGGGTACAAACCCTGGCTTGTCATTTGCATCTAATTTGCCAACAGTCACAGGACAAAAATGAAACCTGGCTCTGGTGTGCTCGCTCTCTGAAATGAAATTGTAGTTGCAGTCCCACAGCACCCTCCAAAACGAGGAGAGCAGCTGCCAAGGAAAGCCCGGGGTTGGGAGTGAGCGCCCACCTTCAGCAACAGCTGCGGGGGCTGCTCTCAGCCCAGCAGTGATTGCAGTGGGATCCTGCCAAATCCCTCTCCCTGTGCCCTGCACACTCCCTGCCCCGCTGGGCAGACACAGGGCTCTGTTGGGAGGGCTCTTTGGTGGGAGAAGGTGACACCAGCAGTGTTGCCTTGGTTCAGGAGCGTTTGCAGAGCGCTTGGAGCGCATGAATGAGAAATATTAAAGTGTGACCGAGAATTAACAGCGAGTAGGAGGTGATGCTGTGAGGAGACTTCGGGATACCTAACGAGTGCAGAATTCCAAACCTCAAACAGCTCCCTCTGCATGTCCACACTGAGGAAAAATCAGTGGATAACATCATTTCCCCTGAAGGACAGCCTACTGCAAAAGTGTCATTCGTTCTTGACCCAGCCTGGAAAGTCAGGCTGCCTGGCAAAAAGGGAGAGAGTTAGCATATCATCGTGGGGTGTGCAGCAGTGCAGAAGGATTTGACAGCCTCCTGGATGAGTTCTCTATTTACCAACTCCTCGATAGTGACAGTGTTATGAAAGGGCCAGTAAACACAGCAGTGCTCGAGTTCTGGGGCACAGTTCTTGGCAAGAAACAGGCACTGGGGCTGAGTTTTTTGTTTTGTTCGACTCATGTCGATTCCTTCGTGCTTGCCTAACTCGGGGAGGCAGAGCCTGAAAGACTTTCCACAAAAATGTGAAAGACCAACTTATAATAGTGTCTAAAGAGCCAGGCCTGCCAAAAATATGTGTGTTCAAGGAGATTCTTAGCTGGTTAAATTGGAAAAGCTTTATGCTGGCTTGTAGCAGAGAGGAGCTGGTCTATCAGCTTTTCTTCACTGCAGAACTATGATATTGTGTTATCAATTAGGTTATGCCTTAGAGCAAGCAAACAGAGTTAAAAAAAAATCATATCTTGGCTTGGCTTGATTCAGCCAGGAATTTGATTTAAAAGACAAACAAACAGCTCAATCTGAGTATGTTCATGCGTCTTTTTTACAGGACAAGAACCTAAACTTGAACAGTTATTGAATTCCTGCAACTCTTATCATCAGAGAAAACAAGATGCAAAAGAGGAAATGATTCCCAGATAAAATATTTTATATTAGGGATATCAATGCCATTCTACAAAATAACTCTCCAAGTTCTCAGGTGTTAATTGCAATTTTTTCTATAAGCTGAATTACCAGCATTGTTCCAATGAATTTAACAGCTCAGGTTTCCCCTGGAACTAAAGGAGGAAAGCTCTGAATACCCCTCTGAAGGTTTATTCTCTGCTCTCCTGGTTGCAGACAGAGCCTGGCCTCACACTGAAGGACTTGGATGAAGTTCTTGGAGGTTAAAGGCACAAATGACCCATCTCAAGCCACCCCACGGGGCTTTTCACCCCAGAGGTGGTCCCATTTCAGCCTCACAGCTCATGGAGAGGAGAAGACCCACCTGGGGAGCTGGAGAATGTTTGTGTGCTTTGGGCTCCTCAGGAATGCAGGGCTCTGCCACACTGAGCTCTGTGTTTGCAAATTACTTCAGTCTATAAGGAGGAGGAGTAACATACAAGCATTTTATTATTTAACTTTCTACTGCAAACTCTCCAATCTAATAACTCATGGCATAATAATTCAGGATCTAGCCAGTCTAGGATGAGATAAAAAAACATCAAAGGCATATGGAGCATAGCTTTTAATTGCTCCAAGACTCCCCCCCATCTTTGAGCTCTGAGAAATGTCTATTAATAAGTGTCCAGAAAGCAGACAGAGGGATTGTATTTAAAGACATTTCTAACAATGTTTAGACCTCAGCATGGTGACTATCTTAAATTTGCCAAATGAAGCCTCTAAATAAAATATTTCTCGGTCAGAATCTTCACAAATATGCAGATGTTTGTGAAGACGAGGACAGGTTTGCTCCTGACATACTATCAATTTGTCAGCCTATCCTTTTGCACTTTGCAGCAGCAAATACGGCTTTGTGTAGCAACAGAAGGACCATCTTTCATTTCAGCTGAAGGCCACATTCTGCAGCTCAGTCAAATGTTTTAGACAAATGCTCTTCATAAAATAAGGCAAATGTGTCTTTTTTTGGTTTATAGGAGGTCAGCTGCTATTCTCTGTCAATGGATTATTATCAAAGATAAAACCTTAACAAGCATTCTCTTTTTCTACTCATTTTTAGGGTCATATTACGATCCATTGAAGTTTTGTGAATCTGAAGAAAAAAATCAGCGACAGGACTCACCATCTGTTGCATAATGAAAGAGACATGTGAATAATAGAACGTCAGTTGAAAGGGTTGCAAGTGATCAAATGTTGTTCAGCACCTCAATAATATTTCCTCAGAAAAAAGGCTTGCTGCAGATATTTCTGCACTGCAAGTTTTCGTTTGTTTGTTTTGTTGTTGATTCCGTAGCTGGGAGTGGAATTGGGTGTATATTATGTTATATATATGTAAATATACATGTGTACGGTTGTGGGGTTCTCAAAAGTGGCAGTTCTTGGGGATGGTGACACCACAGTGGAGCCAGACAGCTGCTCCCTTTGCTTTTGAAGTCCAGGGGCTGTGCAGAACGTACATTTACAGCTCATTTTTATAGATGTGGGGTCGAATTCTTAATTCAAGCCCCAATGAGCCGCTCACACAATCCTGTCTTACTGGGTTCATTCTTTGCCATGAATAAAGAGCTGTGAGTTAATCCTTCAAAACAGCACCAAATAAAGGACAGACCTGTGCAGATTCAAGGCCAAAGTAGTTTTCCCAAAAGCTTTTTCAGTTTTGGAGGAAAGAAGAATGCAAAGTGTGTTAATATTTGATGAGCCCATCACCTGATGAAGCCACAAACTCTGCTTTACCAGAGATCCCTTAAGGCCACTGGGGAAATATTTCCTATGATGTTCTCCAAGAAGAATCGAGGTTATGTGAGTCATAACTATCATTCCTCAGATGTCAGAGAGCTGATCAGAAAATAGACAATACCAAATATTCCTGAAACAACACCACAGCAAAGAGAACACCATGGCATGGTTCTATTTTAGCCAGTATTTTATCCAACTCCCAGGATATCTTTCCACACTTGTTCTCTCACAAACCATATTGTGCAAAGCCTACATGCTAAACAACCTTTCCACAGATATAAATCCTGGCTTTTATAGCTCTATCAGAAGCAAACCTGAACAATGGAGATTCGGAGATACAGATGCAGTTACAACAAGGATGACTCACTGCATCTATCTATATCTTAAATTTCCCCTTTTCAAGCTCCAAACATTCCTGTCCTCAGCCATTTTGCAAGAAGATGCACCCATCTGCAGAGCATTGAGTGCTAAAAACTTCCCTTCATACAGCAGTCAGGTTCTATTTATATTAACCACATTTTACTAATTCTCACTTTCCTTCTGTAGAAACCTTGATAAGGAGAAACCTTCTCCTTGAATATTCAATCATTCAAATTAATGGGCATTTTCTGGGAATGTTGTTGTTTTTTTCCCCTGTGAGTGCTGGCAGATCAAAAGTTCACCCAAGTATTCTGGTGCAATTTGTAGATGAAGTGCACAGAACAGGGGGCCTCGCTCCATTCCTAATGGCTCACAATTGAAATGCTACATTTTCATTTTCCACTGACAATGAAAAACACCAAGTAATATTCTAAGGCCAAAAATTATTGCTGGAACTTATGAGCAAGTCATTTCCTAACAGCTTTGTTCCTTGAATACTGTCTTATCAAACGTGCCCAGGATTTTATTGAAGTGAACTGTTCTAATGAAAAAGAGCATTTGATGAACAGGCATGGCTGCAAACTCAATTCCACTCCCTTCTTTCCAACTGGGTTCATCAGGAAAATAACCAGAATCACCCAGGTGACCACAGATGAAAGTATCTGGGTAAGATTTCTTAGGATTCTTCTTTTTTTTTGTTGTTTGTTTTTTTTAAATTGTTCTTAAATTAGTTTCCTAAATATGGATGAAGACATCTGATTTCTTTTCAGAAATACTGAGCCTAGAGCAGAATGCACACCAGTCTTGTATGTCCTCAAACTATCTGTTCCAATTTTTTAAAGTTCTTCAGAAATAACATTTTAATACCAAATTCTGATGTTCCATATGTTGGAAGTGAGCTTACCAATTATTACTGTTTTATTAGATTTAGTTTCCTCTTTGATCTCCTGCAACACTGTGCACTCAATATCTCTTTCTCTGATCCAGATGCTCAGTTTCACCCCACTGATATAGTTGTACTCCTATTACTTGGAATTTCTGTACTTTTGATCTCCCTGGTAGAGACAGAGACATAATTACAGGAACAGATCAGGCTGCCTGCCAGTATCAATGGTAAATAACACTGAATGACTCATAGTTTCACAGTTATAACGTGGTTTACACATTTTGGGATGCAGCTGCCCAACAGACTTAGCCAGAATGGATACACAAGCACTTTTTTTTTTTGAGAGAGAGCAGGGGATCTGTGAATTAATCAGTATTGACCCATCCTCGGGCAAAGAGCTGAAATCAGACAGGAAGGACTCTGTTGCAAAATGAGGTTTTTTTCCCCAAAATTAAAAAATTACCCACATAAAAAACCCCAAACAAAACCCAAACCAAACATCCACTTGAGACCCAAACTGAGGCCTGGTGTAGATGGATGGAACTCCCTGACATCCATAAATCCAGGTCTGGTTTGGGCAGGTTCAAGCTTTAATTTGCCCATCAGAGGAGGGATGGGGACCACTGGTTCTTCCATGGCTGTGCTCAGCAGGCGCTGGGGCTGCAGGGTGGGGAGGGGAGCACCCAGGGTGTTTTAACCCCCAGCCCACCCTGGCTCTGCAGGGCTCTCCTCGAGCTCCTTTGTGCAGGGTACATGGAATGGGAGCCCCTCTTGAGGCACTTCCCTGATCCCAGACTCCCTGGAGTGCAAGGGCAGGGCAGGAGCAGGTCCCTGCCCCAGCTGGGACAATCCCTCTGCTCCCTGCACTGGCTTTGCCCTGCTCCTCAAGCATCTACTGTTTGCTCAGTGTAGCTAAACACTGATAAGAAAATCTGGGACTTACATCAAGAAGTCATTTTTAAAACTAAACTATTCCATCAACTCCTCAAGAAAGTGAACATGTGTGTCTTAACTTCTTAAATCTGTAGCAAGATGAAACATAAATTCTTAATTTTCCTTTTTTTGTTTTAATGTCACTGGTGTTTATAAAATTCATCTCAACAATGCTGTCAATTAAATATTATTATGCTCTCTAAAGTGAGATGCTATCTCTGCTTTTCCCAAAGCAGCAAAAACGCACAAGCTGAGGCAGTGCAAGGAGCTCGGAGTTTATGACCAGCAGCAGCTGTAGTGGAACAGGCAAAGTTAAATCTGGTGCTTCAGGGCATGGAAGGGATCACTGGGAGGGTCAGGAAGGACCTTTTTTGTGATACAGAGCCCTGGATAATAAGGCAGATACACTATGAGGGGAGCAAGAAGCTGTCACAATACAAAGCAATAGGCACAGATAACCTGAAGTTTCCATAGAATCAAAAAATGGTTTGGGCTGGGAGAGATCTTGAAGCCCATCCAGTGCCACCCCTGCCATGGGCAAGGACACCTCCCACTGTCCCAGGCTGCTCCAAGCCCCATCCAGCCTGGCCTTGGGCACTGCCAGGGATGGGGAACCCTTTGCCAGGGCCTCTCCACCTTCACGGGGAAGGGTTTTTTCCTAAATTTCCTCTCTTGTGGAACAACCCAAAAATTCACTATTTCCCCCCGAGATTTCCTCAGAGCAGCATGCTCCCACAGGCACACACTCACCTCCTGAGCTGGATGATACAGTTAATTTATTTCACAACACTGGGAGGATTATTAAACCTCCCCTCCAGTGTTTGAACGAGGGTATAATCACATATACACAAGCCATAAATTATGGATCTATATCTGCACAGATAATGGGAGTGTGTTGGAAATGGATGTTAAACACACACAGCCACCAGGCAGCATTTGACAAAGTTGGGTTTGGAACCTCCAAAAGTAGGTTACATTTTGTGACACCTCTTACAACCCCGTTTTGCTGCGCTTTTCATTTTGCTGATGGCCACCAATGCCCAGGTCCATTAAAAGGGGTCCAGAAGCCAGGGCCACCTGCCCTGGCTGCCACTGCCCAGCTCCAGCAGCACAACAGCAGCCAAGGGAGAAGTTTCCCTTCCAGGAGACTCCCAAGCACAATAAGATATTTACAGTATTTATCACCGAGATCAAACCCACACGCAGATGTCACATTTCTCGAATTCCATCAGTAGATGAGACAGGCAGGCTCTGGAAAGAGGCCACTGGAGCTGGAGAGTTCAGGGTGTGCAGGCGTTGGAGGCCATTCCCACCCCGGCTCTGCCGTGCACCCTGAGCCTTTGTTGTCTCCGCAATGCTGATAAATCAATCCATCAAAAAATTTCCTCAGTGAAACTCAATCAAGAAAGGTCATGTCAGCGGGAGAGGAACAGATTAAATTAGCATCAAATTAGACATGGAAAGTGAGTTCTGTCAAAATCATCACAGCGCTCAGCACAATTAGAATATGTTAATTATGCATTTCATTAAGGTAGTGCTCTTTGAATGCGAGATGAAATGTCAGTGGTGTAGGCATCCGAAAAAAGGAAGATTGCCAGGCACAACTTTCTCTAGACAATGTGTGACACCTTCATTAACATCAAGAATCACAAGTCTGTCTTGACTTTTTTTGTAAAGTATTAAACCGTTAACTGTTTGCTGGCACTGCGGGAGGGAGAGCCGGCGGCAGCCCCCTCTCCCTGGGCTCCAGCCCCGCTGCCCACCCTGCCAGCAGCCCTGGGCACCTCGGGCTGCCTGCTGGCCACTGCCACAGGGGCTGCCATGGAATCCATCCTGGCTGGATGCGCCTGCAGGCATCGCTCAGGTGGGGCTGGGCGGGAGGAGGGGTGAGATAAGGGAGGGATGGAAGGAGGGGAAAGGGTGGAAGAATTTTATTTTGCCTCTAGTTCCAAGATATAATCAACCTAAAGGGGAGAGCAAGGAAAAAAAAGAGCAAAAAAAAAAAAAAGCAGAGATTTGCAAACCTACATTTGACAAACCCTAATTTGGGAAATTATTTTGTATATCAAACATCTTTGATTCCTAATGATGAGCTGTTTTTCAAAGAAAAGAATGATCCCTGGTGAGCTTAGGAGGGAAGAGGAGCTTCATGAAACACTACTTATGGGCTTTATTAGATGTCCTATCAGATGTCAGGTTCATGGAGAATTAAGAGAAATTACACACTTTCTAAAACATGAGGAAACAGCCAACTTCTGGTGGCTTGGTTGGATCCTCCTGTGCTCTCCTGGGGCCCACGGCTGGGGGAGAGGTACAGACAGCCAAGACTTCTAAAGCTCCTCTCACTTGGGTTCCCTTGCCTAAATCAGGATAGGAAAAGGTCTGCAATTTGCTCTGGAAGGAAGGGACAGTGGCTTGCAGAGCCCCCAGCACTCAGGCAGTTGGTTAAGCCCAAAGTTCCTGTCCTTGTGTTCCCTTCATCTCCAGAACCCACAGACCTTGCGCTGTCACTGCCATGGGTGACAAAACAGGGGCTGCCCAGCATGGAAGAATCCTACACAGTGCCTCATCTCCCAGAATTTAGTGTTAAGTCCCTTTAGAAATGACAAAATCCCCTCACTTTAAAAGTACAAATTGACTTTGTGGTGCCTCCACATTTCCTTTTGTTTCTTCCAAGGCTGTGGTAGGAGTCACCCTGCCACGATATTTGTACTTAGCAACACCCTGAGCCTGCAGTGATGTGCAGACCAAAAAATTGTTCCAAAATATGTTGTGAGAATCAAATTTGATCAGTACAAAGAGGCTGTGCCCACAGAACGTGGCACCCGTGGTACAGGGACATGAAAACTCTCCTATTTATTGGTACAGATGTGGAACAGGCACCTGGGTGCCCACCTGAGTTCTTGTAAAGCAATCTCACACTGTACATGAACATCTCCGTGTCTGAGCCATCTCTTTCTCTCCCTGGCTACAAATTCCAGCTCTGTGCTGGCATTTGAAACACCAGAGCACTGAGAAAAGGGTTAGTGGGACCAAGAAAAAAAAAAAATTCAGCATTATTTCAGTGAGCTTTTCTTTGGTTTACTGTAGCTTTTGTAAATCCTCCCTGAGAATTGGAGGTTGCCAAATCTCCTCCCCAAAGATACACACTGGAGCTTCCAATGCCCCCAGGACTCATTTTAATACAACAGGTTCCAAGAGAGTCAGAAAATGCCAGTGACTGAGTAGGAGCCAGAGTCTCCTTCAGCACACTTGGCTGGCCTTGCAGCTCTCTGAAATCTCTGTTTTCACTGGAGCTGGAAAAAAGAGATTTTTATCATTTGAAAGCACAGCTCTGGTCCCAGAGCAAACAGGCTTTGAGATGCTGTGAGTTCTGCTCAGCAGCTCAAGACACGGGACTGAGGATGGGCTGGCAGGGCTTTGGTGTCTCCGGGACAGCCCAGCCTCGCTCAGCCTCCTGAAACCTCCTCGTTCTCTGGAAAAGCTTTCCTGGAGAAAACTCTCCAGGTGTGAAACAACTTCCAGGTGCTGAATCTGTGCCACATCAGTGGCCCAGGACAGAGGTGCCTCTGCTTGCACAGCTCCCAAACCATGAGGGGGTTTTGGCTGCTCTCCCCTGATCCCAACACATCCCACCCTCCCCCAAATCCCCACTCAAGTTCACCAAGAAACCAAGAAAATTCAAGGCACAGACAGCAAATTGACTCTGTCCTAATGCATCTCCCCTCTTCCTTTATGGGACTGCCTTAACCTTTAATAATCCCAGCTCTGCTCATGGCACAGCTTAACTCAAACAGGAGTAGGAGTTCTGGGATAAACAGGATCCAAGTAGAGCTATGGATGTCCCATTCAGTGTCCAAATGATTAGCATTATCATCTAGCCCAAAAAGAAAACAAAATTAAGTTCTTGAAAATGAAAAAGAAACATTCCTGGATGTCCTAAAATTAAATGTATAGCTTTACCTGGCAGTGGGATCTTTTTGTTGGTTGGTTTTTTAAACACCTAAAAGATTTTCTTCAAAATGTGAATTCAGTGTTAAATCCAGAAAACATCATTATTAAGTACCTTGACAGAACAATTTCTGGGGTCTGTGTGCAAACTGCATTTCCCATCTGGACACTCCTGGGCTCCAAAATCTTTGCTCACCCTTGGCTTAACACTTCTTTTGTAGTACCAGGGATCTGATCATATGCTCTGCTTCATCATTTATATGTCAGCACGACTGCTGGGGTTAGAGGGCTATAAATTAACATAATTGAATGGTGAATCAAGCTCATTTATTTCTACTTTCCATCACGATGGGAGGAAAAATAAAAAGCTAAAATAAGTTTCAAGCATGAACCCTCAAAAATTAGCTTTCCACCTTTAATGCACATCGGAATCAGGGTTCCTTGCTGTTGAAAATAGAGAATTAAACCAAAGCTGCCACCTGTCCTGGTGAAGGATGGATGTTAATGGATTATTTTTGGAAGGAAGAGTTAGGCCATTTTGTCCATGGAATGATTTCCATGAAAGGTAAAATATTAAATATAAATATGTCCACAGGGGCCTCGCTTGGAGGCTTTAACCAGGCAGCAGCAAACTTTGCCACAGCGTTTGCATTTTACACTTTAATTTACTCCATTCCCCAGCTGGAAAAATCAGTTTAAAAGCCAGGCAAAATGGAAAATACTTTTTATACTGAAAAGAGAGAAGTGAAGGTATGGAAAGGTATGAGCCCTTCTTAGGAGCTGCTTTGTTACATGAACAATTTACCACTGTGCATTTACAAATGTCCATGTCTCTTCCAGGTAATTGACCTGGAATATTTAATTGTTGCCATTAGTTTTTTTTCCCTTTATTTTTTTCAAAATCTGAAAAAACAATCAATGAAGACTTGTTCTGGTCACTTAAATGTGTACAGGAAATGTCATGAATTTAATGTTTGTTTCATATTAGAGGTTTTTATTTCATTAGGATGTTAACAACTGGAGGTTTTGTCTTCCAAAACTGCACAGAACTCATAATGCCAAACAGCAACCGAGCACCTGAAATTTCCAGGAATACTTTTACATGATAATATTTGTTTGGACTGAAAATATACTTTTAAACAGAATAAAATACCCAATTTTCCACCCTAATTTCAGATAAACACCAACTGGGCTGTCTCGAATTAAACAGAGTGCCTCAAATGTAGTTTCTATCAGAGAAAAACCTCTTGAATTTGTTGAGTTTCTGGCATAAAAACATTCTCTTGTCCTCAGCCTTGCAGCCACCCCATGGACTGGAGAAAAGGAAGGGAGACATGGCCTCTGCTCCTGGGATTTTCCAGTCTGGCTCCATGTGATGAGAGATGCCACGGCATGAGTTAGAGGCAGAGCTGGGAAGGGTTTCCAAGATCCAGGCAGAGATTTACATGTATAAATAGTTATTTTAAGAAAACATCTCATTCATTTACACAACTGTGGCAGTCCTCTTTAAATTCAGTAAACTGCTCTGCCCTGTGGTGAGGGAGATGACAGAAGAATTCAAATCAGGACAAACATAATTGGTTAATCAGAGTTTAAGGAAAATCCTCTGCTCTTATTAAAGAGCTGGGATGTTGATTGCTGGAGCCCCTGCACGGGATGCACCTGCAGCTGCTGCTGTGCCTGGCACCAGAACTCCCCAGGAATTGCAGCCAGAGCTCAGGGAGTGACCTGGAGCCAATTCCTGTCCCAGAGATTGCAGAACTCAGGGCAGGGACAAACCCCAGTGTGGCCAGGCAGCGAGGGGCAGTGGGAGCAGCCCGGGAGGGGCTGGCAGCAGAAGGACATTTTGGGCAAGGATCAGAGCTGCCCCAGCTCTCTGGAAATGCTGTGGCCACGCCAAATCGGGAACACTTGGGGAATTCCCTTTAGGCCAAGCTGACAAATGCATTTGGAGAAGGCACCAGGTTTGTAGGATGGCAGGGGCACCACGAGAAAAGTGTCCCAAAGCACCACACTGCACCAAGAGCACACGGTGACATCGAGTCCACCGGGCAAACAGAGCCAGGGCTGACATTTACCACTTGTGCCCAACTGGATTCACCAAAATAACCCTTAAAATGTGCCAGCAGGCCCCTTTGCCATGCCACCCCCATCCTGTGTGTCCAAAGCAGCAGCACTGGGGCAGGAACAGGGGCTGATCTGGGGAGGGAGGCTGGGAGCTGCAGGAACGGGAGCTGCTGTGCCCATGAA
>NC_031788.1:12839501-12875552 GCF_001522545.3 Parus major
TGGAGCTGCTGTGCCCATGAAGGAATGGGAGCTGCTGCCCACGCCCCAGAGCCCAGCAGGCACTCCAGGAGAATAATCCCTCTGAGCTGCTCCCATGCCCAGGAGAACAATCCCTCTGTGCTGCTCCCATGCCCAGCAGAACAATCCCTCTGAGCTGCTCCCATGCCCAGCAGAACAATCCCTCTGAGCTGCTCCCATGCCCAGCAGAAGAATCCCTCTGAGCTGCTCCCATGGCACGCTCCCCACCCATCCCCTGCTCACCAAAGCCTCTCCCCACAAGCTGCTGTGCCCTTGTGGCCAGGCCAGCTCCCAGGACAATCCTCTCCCTGGCAGTGCCCCCAGGCTGGGGGATGAGGATGCTCTCCTCAGCCAAGGGCAGCTTCCCTCAAAGCCACTCCACAAATAGTTCAGAGCCCCCCAAGCTGCCCTGGACTCATCCTTAGAGCCGTGGATGTGTTTGGGGACACAAAGCAGCCTTTAAAGTTCCTCCTGCAGCCATTCAATGCTCTCCATCAGGAGAACATTCCTGCTAATCAGTTCTTTTGTCAACCCCTTCTCTTACACTGATGGGATGTAGTGGGGTTCACACTGATGCAGGACACTGGACCTGTCTGATCATATTTTTTTTCCCTCTTTTGAAAACTTTTTTTCAACTTTCCAGTAGAAATTAGATTTTTAACCAAGATAATCTTTCAGTAGAGAGGTATCTCCCTGCTAGAGAAGTTTGGTTTTTTTTTACTTTTCATCCAAAGGTCCCAAACATTCAAATCTCAGAAGTCTGGTGTTGAGAGAAAGAAAAAAGTCTGTAAATAACAAGGTTTTCATTGGAAATTCTTTTTTTTTGGGTAAAAAATAGCCACATAAATTAAAATCATTTTCAAATGCCCCTCCTGACATGCACACCTGTGAAGTACACAGAGTTCTAAAGTGTCTTTGCAATAAAATCTCCCTCTAATCCAACTCAATTTTATATATCTGCATCCAAAGGGCAGTTCATCCTGCTCTGAAGAACAGAAAGCACTCAGGAGTGCACTTGAGCAACTGCTGTGAGCTTTCATCACCTTCACAACCAGGAACTGTGTCTCATTTTAATAGAATGTTATTATTTTGTTGCTAAATTTGCTCAACATAAATACCCAGCTCAAGATGCCTTGTGAGTGAGCCTGAGGAGCTGGCTCTCACGGAGGGGTGCCCACACACAGCACTCAAACATCACTCCAGGCTCCTGAGAAGCTGAACACGTCAAGCCCTTTCAGCTTCATGGTAGAAGGTGAACCTCCAACCTCCAGATCGTGGTTGTGGCCTCCTCTAACTTTCCTTTAGAATATTCTTATGGACTCCTGGAACGTGGACATTTCATTAAAGCTTCATGTAAGAAGAGAATCTGCTCCTGGGTTGCTGGATTTGTTTGTGTGATTAATAATTTATTATTCATTTGCTTTTTACAGACTCGCTGCTCTCCCAGGTCAGTGGAGGTGAGTGCCCAGCTCTCCCAACCTGTGCCTTGGAGTATTTGGAACCACAGCCAAAAACCACACGCTCCATTCCCACAGGATTTGCTTCGTTTTAAATGAATTCTGCTGGGCTGAAGCCCCTTAACCTGAACATTCCTCCTGCTCCTACCTTCTGTCCTGGTTTTTCACTGCTCCACCAAGCCCCAGGTCACCCTGAGGCCCTCCCCACATCTATTTCACATCTTTGCTTGGATCTTTGGCACAAATACTGCATTGATAGGAACAACACACTGATGAGTCAGGATTTCAAACACCCACCAAGGTTTAAACACCTAACGAGGCCAGACAGCAGCTGGACTAAGTTAAATGCCCTGGAGAAATCCAGGTACATTGCACTGCCCCAGTTCCCTTTCTGGAGTAGAAATGCAGTCCTGTCAAGAAGACAGAATGTTTCTATGACAAGATTTATTTTCCTCCCTGCTGGCTGTCATTAATTGTATTTTACCCTCTAATTCTTTGTTAATAAGGTTTGGGGTTAATCACAATGTTTTACTTGGAATCAGGGTCACACTAAGTGGTCTGTTGTTCCCTGGAACCTTTTTAAAATACAGGTTAGAGGTTGATAAACTCCAAGAGACATTTAAGGTCCTTACAAGAATGATTTCCTGTAGTAAAATATCAAAAGTGAAATCTTGGTGCTGCTGAAGTAGATGGGAAAACTCTGATTTGCCTCAGTAGTGAAGGAAAGATTTCACTGAAAACTGTAAGGCTAAAAAAGTAACTGCAAATATGAACACTAAATTTAGCTTAACACTAAAAAGGAACACTAAATAGCAAGTGCTATTTGCCTCAAGATCCTTCCAGCTGTGAAATAAAATGTCAAAATTTTGGTGGAAACCAGAAAAGAAGAGTTGAAAATCCAATTTCTCATTGAGAAATACTTTACATGGGAAATTTTCAATCAGGAAAATTTCTGCTATTGTATCTGACCACTCCAGTGCAATTCCTGCCTGCGAGTCTGCAGTCCCTCACACAGCAATGGGAGCTCTAGGTCTCACCATTCCCAAATCACAGCCATTTCCCAAGAGATTTTCATCCACAGGAATGTTTGTCATCATCTAAAACCCAACCAGAACAGCCATTCCAGTCTCTGAATTGGAATAAAAGGTAATTTGCAGCACAATATAAAAAGAGAGTGCAAAAAGGAAAAAGAAAAGAGGGAGAGAGAAAAAAAATAAAGAGGCTGGAGTGAATATTTATGAGAAATTAAAATAGTTTGAGTGATACATGTTCCACACATTTGCTCAGTTTTGTTAAGCATGCACTGAATGTTCTCCAGCTGCTGGAGCAGCAACTGGAGTAAGAGACATTTCAACTATAGAAATTTGCTTAAATATATCAACATATATCAGCACATATCTATATGCCTATATACACACATGGGCTTGGCTGAGGATTTTGTGAGATATCACCAGGATCACCTTCAAAAAAAAAAACAACAAAAAAACCCCTCTACAGCAAAACATCTGCACTTGCTATTCCAGATACAGACACCCAGGAGAGCATAAATTTCCCTGAATAGATGTATTGTTTTACCATTTATTTCCTCACTTCCTCAAGATGCCTGCTCATCTGAATTTCCAATATATTAGCTGTATTTGGTGTGTGTGCACGGTTCCCCTTCACTACACCAGAGCAGATTAGTGCTCGTTCGCCTCTTTCCTTGCTTCTCTTCAGATCGTTACACATGACAAAACAACTGTCCTAATTACAGCAAGTGTTCCCAGCTCTGTCACCGTGACAATTACTGCAATGAGGGCTCAATATCTGCAGCAGACAGTAAAGTATTACTGCAGTTGTGTTTGATAGTGCTCAATTGTCCCCCGGAGGATTCTCCCAGCAGCTTTTGCTGTGGGGCGAGGCTCCCGCTGCTCTGCCCTTTGCTAACAGGTGACTTTGGTGTCACCGAGCACAAGGGGACAGTGCCCAGGGCTGGCTGTGGGAAGGACACAGGATTTTTGGAGCACAGGAGCGTTGGGAAACACGGGTGGGGTTTTTTTCCCAGCTCAGCTCCTCTCCAGAGTGGCTGCACCGACCCCTCCCGAGGCTCCAGAGCACCGAGAGGAATTTTGGAGCTATTCCCTCCTTCCCCTGCTTGCACTTGCAGCCTGACAAGCTGATACTGCTCCAGATGGGGTAAAAGAGCAGACCCAAAGCCATCCCCTCCAAAATCACATCCCTGGGGAGACATCCTGGGGGATTTCTCCTGGGTTGGTTTGTTCACATGAGCTGATCCACGCAGCCCCTGCAGACCCCAAGGGATGGCCCTGCTCTGACAGCCCCTCTCCAGTGATGCTGGACACCTTTAACCCCACTTGCCTCCCCTGTCAGCCCTGCAATCCCAGCTAATCAGACAAGGGATTTTAGCTCTTTCCAAAGGCAATATCTTGACCTACACCACATTCCCTTCATCCTGAGTGATGAAGCTGATGCTCTCTGCATTTATAGCCCATTATCTTCCCGAAGTTGATTCATTCAGATGTTCTCCTTTTAAAACCCATAAACAATGCAGAACCAGGAGCTGTGTAACCATCTCACTTGACCAGAAATAGGAATGCAGGGCCCTAACATTGAATATTGATCATGGAAGGCTAATGCTGCCACAGTTAACTTGGCATGACCTGACCAGTGTACTTAAAGTCTGGATTTCTAATTTTCCTTGGTCAGGAATAAAGCAATATCTTATTTACCAGATAACATCTTTATTATAAGCATCTTGCACAGCCTTTCCACTTCAGCCCACATGGGTTTCTTCTGCTCTTGGCATGGATCAATGAAGTCAATATTTCTGACTGCAAAGCTTTGTATGACTTACACATATTTAAAAGGATAAATCCCAATCAACAACTCCTCTGCTTGAACATAACCATTATAATCCTTATCTTTGATCCTTTGGGCTACAGCAAGCAGGGAAAGGAAGGAGTACATCTCTCCAGCTCTCAGGAAATAGTTATGATGACAGCAGGAGATAAACAACACTGCCTGGCTTTGCTGGCTGGAATTTCTCCAGCAAAACCAGTAAGTGGTGCTGCAGTTTCATGAGTCCAAAGTGGGCAGCAAACCCTCAAACTGGAGTGACGAGCCCTGAGGTACCAAAGGACCAAGCTCCTGAGCCTCTCCAGCACTGAGACTTTACAGGAGATTTGTTTCACACGTGGGGAAGTCAAGGCATGTTAGAAGAATATCTTCATGATGATATTCCCATCAAAGGGAGGGGAAGCCACAGCTCCATTTAGCACAACTCCACTTTTGTACCAGACGAGATGGAATTCCATAAATCAAGCTGGGGAGCTGCCTAAGTTATGTTTAGGGAGTTGAATTTAATCACTCTAAGGCTTGTTTTAGTCCTGTGAATTTTGAATGTTAGAACCAGACTTTTTTCAGCACATGGAGGCCACAGAAGTTCAAATCAAACACATTTCAGCAGGAGGGTCTCACTTTTGGGGCTTAAGTTGTTGGCCAACCCCACATTTTGCTGCTACACCACCAAATCCCACTAATACAGATGCTGCCAAAAGAGTGGTTTTAGCAGTGAAATTTTTACTAATTCCCTAAATGAAATAAGCTCTATCAGCAAAATCACTTTGGTTTAGTACAGCTGAACCTGTGCTGAAGGTTATACCAACATAGAAGTGCTATAAAAAAAGTAAAAAGAATGACAACCCTCACCAAAATAATTGTGCTGACAAAAGGTTTTACTGACTTTAAGGGTTCCTTTGGAAAAATTTTACCAGAAAAGTCAAGTAGGGAAAAGAGAAAGGCAAACAGAGTGGGAGGGCAGGGAAAAGAATGAAAAAAGGATTCCTTTTGGCCCAGTAGTCAAAGTATTTTCTGAAGTTCTTGCTCTGCTCTGGAAACAGCCAAACAACTTCAAAAGACAAGTTTGTTTTATTGAGAGATCTCAGAGATCTTTTGATATGGTGCCATGTGTCCCAGTCCTGCTCACTCCTGGGTGAAGCAGCTGAGGTCAGAGAAGCTCCTCCATGGGAAAGGACACGAGGAAAGGACCAGGCCCTTGTCCTCAGCAAGGCTTTAATCAGAGCTTAAAACTAAACTGAGTATTTGCCCAAAGGGGCAGCAGCAGAGCCCAGGAAAATCTGCCCTGGTTTTGGTTTGCGGGAGGCAGAGTCAGACAAACTCCACTCAGGTTCCTTTGTTCAGCCAAGGAAGGAACAAAACTGCAGGAACTGCAACTGTAATTAGTTTTGTTCTTTTTTCTTTTAAGTGTCTCCATTTCTCACAGAGTTTACACATTTATAGGCAGGAAAACTTTCTCTTCTGCAGAGAGCTTCCAAAATGGTCTGTGCTAAAGTTATTTCACACATATTACACTGACACTTTCCATACTATGTGAATATCAGCATCTTAACATTGGGGCATCTCCTCACTATTTGCATTTATAGCAGACTTTGGAAGATTGAGTTATAAAAAAAGAGGCTCTCTTTGAGTCATGCTTAGTCTAAACTGCTCAACGAGGTAACAGTTTTCAAAACTGCAACCATAAACCAGATAGTCCTCGAAAAAAGAAACAGCAGAGAAATGAAATTGTATGGACGTCTTGTGCAGAGATTATTTCTTAATGTGTGTATGTAAAGCACTCAGCAGAATGGATTTTCTGCTGCCTTTGGTTCCCACTGCAACACAAACCATTAGAATAATTTATCACAGAAAACTTCAGACCTGAGAGGAGGGAGGGAACAGGGTCTGCAGAGTGAAAAGCGCTCTTGACCTAATCTCTGTTCTCATCCCTAGGAATGAATTTCAGTGCTGAAGCTCCAGAGAACAGCAGCAAAAGAAGAAATAATTCTGTTTGATTTTCAGATCCACTTCTTGGGCCTCCCTCTCCCCATTAATTGGGGATTTTGGCAGATCACAGAGCCAATCAAACAGATTTTGTCACCAGTGTTATTTTGCCTTAACAGGATGTTATGGCCTCAGAAATACTCCTTATGACATGGAAAAACGTTTCCCCTCTGGTTTAAACACCCAAATGATTGTTGATCATAAAGACATAACCCAGCAATGCTCACATGCTGCACAGACCAAGTTTCCTTGTAAAATAGACTTTTCTCAGAAACTAATTTATGACAAAGGTTGCCTGAATTGAGTAGGAACTTTTACATCTGTTTCAGGGTCTAAAAACAAGAAGAAAGGGAGAAAAAGAAGAATAAAGCCACACTGCCTTAGCAAAGCATTGCTCAGGCCAGGGTCAGGCACAGCTCCCTGCAGAGGCTCCTCTTCCATTTAGAAAAAAAGTGATTTTTGAGCTATAAATTGCAGAAGGAAGGTAAGGATTTGACAAAGGAAACCAGACTCTGCTTAATTTTAAGGAAATGAACATTTTCAATAAACCTGATAGATCCTGGCCACATGTTGAACATCATGCAGGGTCCTGCTTTTCTCTGGCTACAATAAAAAAAAAAAGTGCTTTTTCTGGAGACCTGTTGCAGACAATGCTCCCCTTCTGGCAATGCAGCCCCCGTTCCTGCTCCCTCCCACACGTGGCATGTGCCTCTCTCTGTGTTTGCAGATGCACTTCTCTCTCATTTTTATTTATTTGCCTCAACAGCGTGGGCAGAAACTGAATCCAGAGATTTTGGCTCCTTTAGCTCAGCGTTGGAGCTCTTTTATCTCATTCCTGAGCTTTCCTCACAAGGAGCTGGGATGGTGCAGCCACGTGACTTTGAGGAGAATTAGGGAATTAAAGAGAAACTCTGAAACTCAGGAAGAGACTTCACTCTGCCTATGCCTTGGATTGCACCTCCAAAATCCCAGGGTGTCACTTCTGAGAGGCTCCAGCTCTGATCCAAGCAATGTCATTTGTAGCAAACTATTAATAGAGAACAATGGCTTGACCCAAAACTTATTAAAATAGACATCATGAAAAATATCTGGGAATTGAAAAGCAGAAGTGAACCAGTGGTTGTAGACACAATAAAAAAGCCTTTGAAAATGCCCTAAAGCCAAATACATATTTTCAAAACTGCAAATTTTACCCATTTTTTTCTTGGGAGAAAAAAAAATCTCTCTATGACCTTAGGGCACAACAAATATATTGGGCATAGATCATTTCTAAGTGTTTTTGGCCTTTGTTAGGAAAACATCAATTTTTGCTGTTTGCAAGTACTTTTTTTTTGGCCACACACAAACCTCCTGCCTCACCCCAAAACGTCCTTTTGCTTCTTTCCTTATTCTTAAACGCCACAACTTTTGAAAAACACCAACACTGCAAACCCTTGGGTGTGAGAGCAGGGGAATTTAACCTCTGCAGGCCCAGGATTGCACAGAGCCAGGTGTGACCTGGCAAATTTCCATCCCCAAAGCCCTGGAAACTTGGGGAGGGCAGAGCTCACAAACCCTGCCCACCTGGCTTTTGGCTGCCTTGGAGCATCAGCACAGCAAAGCTGCCCAAAACACCACAGAAATACCCAAAAAGTACCTTCTGCACTTAACTCCTGCCACACTCAGAGTTCTTATTAACAACAAGAGGAATAACTTGTGTAGAATAACCTGAAAAACGCTGAGGTCGAAATAAGTGAAGGCCAATTCTTAAATGCTTCCAAAATTCTCAAAATGAGCCACTCCTGGTCCATTTTTTCCCCCCCCCCCATCACATTTATCACTCACCTTTTGGCTTTCAGGGTGAGACTGCCTGTTTTCAGTAAGATTTTAGAAAGAGCACAGTAAAGGGATTGTTGTTTCTGGGGAGAAAAGTCTGGGGCTGCTCCTCAGGGCTGGGGTATCCCAAATATTCCTTCTGCTGGATGGCTCTGGCATTGGCTTTTACACAAAGCAGCCCCAAACCTCACCAAGAAATGCTGGTTTGGTGTAACTCTGACCAGCACCAAACCAACTCTGGAAGATTCTGTTACACAGCACATCAGTGTAACAACACCATCCCAAAAAATCCAACCTCGGGAAAAGCCCTCATGGCTTTCCACCACAAAGGAGTCAATCGCCTTCTTCAAAACTACCAACAATCACACAGGCAGGGGCAGCCCCACACCAACAGATTGATTTGCTCCAGCTTAGAAACCACAACAAAAATAGGTTAAAGCTGCCCAAAAGTGCCATTTGAAACAGAAAACACGATAGTCAGAGCTCAGAGCCAGGCTTACCAGGGCTCCCATCCAGGGCACCAACTCTGTTCTCCACGTGGGAAGCAGGTGCAGGATTTTTGGCTCACCCCTTTAGCCCAGGATAAATAAATTCCCAATAACACACAGAATCTTTAACAGCTGCTCAGTGAAAATCAGTTTTGTTTTGTTTTTTTCTGTAAAGGGTTATGTAAGCACGGTGGGGAAAAGCAGAGAAGTTCCTAAGGGGAGAGATTCCTTCTGTAAATACCTCTCAGGAAGGAAGTGGAAAACAAAGCCTTCAAATGGCCAATACATAAATAAACTAACACCCTATAACCACTTGAAATTGTCTTGTTAAACTTTTAAAAATACTGCTGATGAGCTTAAAATGAAAGAAAGCATCAGCCTTGCAAGAAAAAAATACACTTTTCAAAAACCTGTTTGTCTAATAGAGAAGCTGCTTCTCTAATTAAGCAATTAAGGCTCAGCAAGGCAGACGTTATCATCACATAAAGGTCATTTCAAATGAAGAGGAGCTGAAAAACACGGTTGTAGGAGAGTTTTGTGAATGATCTCCTTATGATGGGTGGCTGCTGCTTTGAAAGGAGCCGGGAGTTACTCGTCAGGGTTTGGATTGTCTTCAGCTCCGAGTGAGCCCCAGGAATGGCAGGGTCTGCTCCCGGGGCTGCCCCTGCTCCATTCCCCCTTCCCTTGGGAATGACACCGAGCCAGGAGCAGGAGACTGAGCTGGGTTCTCACCTGGGAAGTGCCAGGGCAGGGACTCACCCTGCTCAGGATCCATCCCCTGGGGATGCTGGTGCTCAGCTACAAATCCCCCATCGCTGCACAGATTGCAAACAAAAAAGGAAGCCCAGGCTGGAGGATCTGAACAGGTTTAAATAGATCTGATGTGATAATTAATGTCCAGTGAGAGATTTGGGGGAAAGAGGAGGGACGAAACATAAAAACAATTTCCACCTTTATTTTAAGTTCTTTTGACAGATGGGAATATTTTCTGTTATGCTACTTGTGGTTTGGGTAATGAGATTAGGCCTTGCATAGCAGGAAGCAGAATTAACTTTGTTTACTTAAAGTGACACCGTCAGCTTGGAAAATCACATTTCCATCTGAAATGCAGTGCCTACTATCATTACAAATAACCCTTGAGATCGTGATAACTAAAGGAGATTAGAGATGAAAAGAAGATGTTTCTCCCTCTCTTTTTTTTATTATTTTTAGATTTACTCGGTTCACACTGTTCAGCTGGGAGCAGTCCTTGCAGCAGAGCCCCCAAATCTCCCCATCCCTCCCTGTCCCCTGCTCAAGGTGCAGGAGGGAGCAACAGGCTGAGAGGGAAAAGGGATGAGAGCCCAGCTGGTTCCAGGCATCCTGAAAAAATACCTCCCTAAAGGCAATTGGTGTGGCAAGGAAACAAACCCAACAGCAGCACTTTAAAATGCATTTAACATTGGGTATACAGCAAAATGAAAATTTAAGAAAATGAAGACTGGAATTTGTAGAAGCTGGCTGATGATAAAATTCCCTTAGCGCTGGCCCCTGTGTGACTTCCACTGGAAGGGCTCTAAAAACCTGGGTGTTATCAGCATCACACCCAGGCAGCAGGATGGATCCTTGGGAAGCCAGGGAGAAGAGGGAAAGGCTTTACAACAGATATTTCCTAAATAACCAGCTGAAGCGCTGGAATGTGTGTGTGTGTTCAACGAGCAGGCTCACACACCCACCAGGGAAAACCGAGAGGTGAAGGATGTCCTGCATCCTCTCTGCTGTTCCTACCAAACCCACCCTGCTCTGGGGGACAACAATCACAGAAAGAGCTGGTGCTGAGGACACCGAGGCTGCTCCTGCTGCTTCCCCCTCCTCTGGCAGCCAAAGCCAAGCACGGGCACTCTGCTGGTGGTGTTTGCTGTGCTGTGACCCTGGCAGCGTTTCCACAGCCAGGAAATGCCTCCTCTCTGGCACAGTCACTGCTGCTTCGTGTCAGCAAGAGTGACAGGTAAAGAGAAAAATCTGGGCCCGGCACAGAGATGGATCCAAAATATATAAATAACCAATTAAGAGAAAATATTAATAAAAATATTGTAACAGATCCCAATCTGCTGCCAAGTACCAATTGCCAGTAATAATCTCTATGGTAACTGAACTCTCTTTGGCCTCTCTCTGTATGCAACTAGTGTTTTATGGTTGGTTTTGTTTTGTTGGGGTTTTTTTTTCCCTATTTTCATGGAAAGTTTTCAAAACTGGTTTAAATATTATGATATTTTCTTCTTCAAGTGCTAACTGGGAGAAGTACTGACTTTGTGTCAGTCTCTAAGCAGATTTTCCCTTCTTTACACGATGCCTTAGAGGTGACTTTTGTAAGGCCACTGCCTGGAAATTCTATTCAAACACAAAACAGGTGAGGGAGGTTTTCCAAATCCAAGAGGTTAAAATATTGCCCAGGAACAGATAAACTGATGGGGAAGAAACTGAAAACATACTGTGTAAAGATGTTGCTTTCAGTGCCTGGGGAAACTCTACCCTTCTTCTGGTGTTTTTTATTGTTACCTGTCTGCACTTGTCACTTCTTGCCAGCTGCTCTCTTGTAACCCCAGCAGCATTTCTGGGCTCTGGGTGTTCCCCTTCCCCAGCCTGCTCCTGCATCCAAAGGAAGGCATCACCTTTGGGTGCAGCATCACTCAGCAAATATTTGTTGTGCTACATCACAGGTGAGGAGGAAGGTTTGAAGGGAGAACACACGGAATCCTGTGAAAACTGTTCCATGTGCACCTGTAACACCCCAGGGGTTTTACTCAACTCCTCCTCATTATAGCACAAATAATTATAACACAATTTTACACTGGAAGTATCAGACCTTTATTCAGTCTGGCTTTTTTAACTGTAATTCTGTTATGGCAAAAGATCCCAAATGAGAGAGTTTGGAATTAGATGCAACCTCTGAGGGAAGAGATGATCTTGAATTGATTCTGAAAAACTTCAGGTAGGGCCATCTTTTGCCTTTAAAGCTCAGGTTTCTTTTTAGAGACAGAGAACATTTAGATGCTGAAGTGTAAAATCCCTGTGGAAGCTGATGTTTGGAGATGCTGGATAAATCAGAGTCATTCTGCAACTCTTGAACCTTTATACAACAGCCCAAACCAAGACCTTGGAGCTGAAGCTGTGGAGTGGTCTGAAAAGATGGAGCTGGATTCAGATCCAGATCTGAATTTCCCAGTGGTTGCCTGTCTTCCATCTGTTTGTATTTGGATGTCTCTTAGGATATAAGCAGCAGTTCTGGAGTGTCACACATGAATAAAGTGGATAATTATAAAATTAAAAGATATAACGTGCTTCTAGGGGAGATAAGACTACAATTAAAGAGTATAAACAAAGCTGAGTCTGATGTTCAGACTGATATATTTATTCATTAAATGTAATAACATAAACAAGACTATTAACTGTCATATTTTAATGATACTGTACCCTGTAAAACGTACTCAGGAAAAAGTCCTATTGACTTCAATGGCAATGCCACATAAATTTAAATCATGGCTGCAGTAAAACAAAATGTCATCATTCCTACTGAAGATTATTTGTTGTAAACATCCCAAAATGTTAAAAAACCACAAACCTGTAACTCACTGAACTGAGGCTGAGCTCAAATGTTTTATCTGTAAATCTGAAGGAAGCCAGTGGGCAATGCAGAAACCTGTTCCCCAGATAACTGAAATTCAGTATTCCCAAGAGGGGAAAACAGCCAGGCGAAGCTGCTGTCTATCCCATGTCTTTCTGGAAAACACTGGACATATTTTTGCCCAGGAGATGGCAAAATTTGGGCAAATGTCACTTCATATCAGCAGTGTTAAGATCAGATTCTGACCTTTTTAAATATTGTTAACAGTCAGCAAGAGAGAAAGCCTTACAGCAAAAATTTCTATCTGGAAAATATGCAATAACTTGCTTGGGGTATGTAAAAAGCCAGTCTGGAAGAAGAAAAAGGGTTTCAAGAATTCTGTCTTGCTGCAACAGCATCAGTGCCAAGAAGATGTAAAATGGGACCACTTGGAGTCACAACAATTCATCCCCCTTTGCCTCCCCCTGCTCGTCCAGGGCACCAGGCAGGGCAGAGGCAGCTCTGGTGTGAGCAGCACAAACAGAGGTGACCTTCAAAGGGGCCCCAGCCCAAATTTGTGACCTGCACTGAACTGTGAATGATGATGTCAAATGTTTCCTCGCAGAATCCCTGATTAAATTCCCTGGCGTTCGCCGCACGCTCAGCGTCACTTGAAGTGCCGAGAAAACGAGCGCTCACTGTGCCATGACAAAGGCCATTGGTTGCCTCTTTACTGAGCCTGATACATATGGTGAAAACATATTGACTAATTACTTGCCATTTTCAAAAACTGAAACCACTCCAAAGGCAGGCCCAGGATAATAGAACAAGATAGAGAGTGGGAATAAGGACTGGGAGGACGGGGAGGGGGAGCAGCCCGACTCTGGGACTGCTCATCCCTTATTCAACATCTGTGTTGAAATATGCAGAGGAACAACATCTCCCTGCTCCAAACTGCTTAATGAAAACCGGGAAATTAATGCACCTGATTAGTACAGCTGTTCAAAACAGAGCCTGGCTGGAGCTCACAGACAGCATCAGAGCCAGCCTGCTCCCACACAGGAGCACCACAAGGCTGGGATCAGCTCTGTGCTGCTTCCCAATTTTCCAGGATTCTGGGAAGTGCCCCAGAGGGGCAGGGAGAGCCCTGGGCCGTGGTGATGAAGAGCTTTGAAGGAGATGGATTAAATGGGAGATGGATTGAAGGGGTCAGTGTGGCGAGAGGGCGGCGGAGACACAACTCCTGCTTTGGTTTTCCCAACAGGGAGCCCTGCCAGGATCCCCCAGCCTCACAGGAGCCTTTTTAGTGCCACCTCACTGCCAACACCTCCGAGCCCTGACAAACCAGTCCACTCAGCTGATGAGGAACCCTCCCTAAGTAGTGGGACGAACGTTTGACAAGTTAATTTCAAGGTAGCTCATGGAGTAGAAGCAACAGAGAGCTACACAACTGTAAAAAAAAGAGAAATGTTGCTGGATAAATTCTGCCAGTAATGGATGTGTTACAGAAAATACACTTAAAATTCAAGCTCTTTGTATTAGAAGACAGGCTCTTTGGTTTCGAAGTAGGAATTGTGAGGGCTCGCTGGAGCTGGGGTTAACAGGAGTACAATTACTGCTATTAGAGTTTTATGATTATGAAACTTGTGCTCCTGTATTCCCAATTTAGAAATAATAGGAAATGCTACGGATGACTTTTATAAAATCAAGACAATTTATATGGAAAAAAAAAATCAATAATTATTCTCTTTTATGTTTCCTTTAAATCATCCAGATAATAGAAATCAGAGACCTGAATAGGATGCCTAAAGTTAATGGCATTATTAGACAGAGAAAAAAAAGAAAGAGTGATCAAAAGTTTGACCCATTTACCAAAAAGTTCACAGTCTGTAGAATCTTGCTATTCTACCAGTTGTTATTTTTTTTTAATTCAAGATAACTCTCAAACCATGTTTGGAGGTTAGATGTAGTCTTAAGCAGAGACTCAGAGCAATTTTCTATTACATTTCTATTATATGAGAGAGAGAGTTGCTGTTTTAGAGAGACAGATAATCTGATATCTTTCATAAAAGTTTCAGAAGAAGTTTCATTTTCCAGCTTATAAACTAAAAATAAAACACTTGAAATGATTGATTTTCCTTTAAGGCAACTGTGGAGCCTGAGTTGATAACAGCTCTGGTCAAGTCCTAGTAAAACTCCTGGAGGAACTCCCAGCATTTTGAACAGAAGCAGATATTGTTCACATTGCTTTTCATTCCTGTTCTAAGGTAAAAACTTAGATCATCACAATTTTGCCCCTGTTGCATAAATATGAAGGTTTAACAGACTGGTTGTTCTCCAGGGAGTGGGGAGAACTTTGTTCCACTGACTTTTTAACAGGAGTTTGTAAACCTTCAAATCCTGCAGGTGTGAAAGCTGCTTGTCCTGCTCCACTCGAGTTCCACCTCATCTTTCCCCAAAATCCTGGGGAAATGGTTCAGTTCTAAATAAAATCAATTAATAGAAAACCTTTTTTTTCCCTGTTTTGTTCAAGTCATTCCCAGGGCAGTGGAGCCTTCCCTGGGAGCCGCTCCCTCTGTCCCGGGGGAGGCAGGAGCGGTCCATCATTAGATGATAACAAGTCCTTTTAATGCCTTTATTCTTTCCAAGCAGGGTTTTGTTAAACTCCCTGGCAGTTTCCCAGCAGTGTGCACCCTGATGGAGCCCCGAGTGCCGTGCAGGAGGGAAAAGGGAGCTGGGATAACACATGAGGAATTCCTTTGGACGCTCCATTCCCTCCTGGAGCATCCACAATTTTCGTGTTGTTTAATCCCTCGGTGCAGCCTTGTCTGCAAAACCTCTCAGTGCAGCCAGCCCAGGGAGTGCTGCCATGCCTGAGAGTGGCACACAATGGGCTGGGAATGCCCCAGATGCTTCCCACTCCTGCTTTTCCTAGCGCTGAGCACAGCCCATCACTCGTGTCACAAGCAGGGGATGGGAGGAAAGGCCAGTGCATTAAGACAGCACATAATTGTCATCTCTGACTTTCTGGCATTAATCGTTTTACTTAAAGAAGCCAGTGGAATGTTTGGGTTTTTTGGGTTTTTTTTTTTTTTTGGTCCCCCCCACCTCATGTGACAACACCCAGGAGATAGTCTGGATAAAAAAAATTATAAAAATAAATTAAAAAAAAAAAAAGACTCCAAATTTTTTGCTAATTAAAAGTAATGTGTTTTCCCATTTTTTGGCAATTTGATAACACAAAACACTTACTTGGGGGCCACAGGGGGAAACAAACTGAGACGGATAAAAAATGTTTTGTGTTCATCCAAGCAAGACTATGTTAATGCACATTATCCCATTAATGCACATCAACATCGGGAATAAGCGCGCCAATGCAAGCAAGAAGCATACACTTATCATCATTTGATAACATGTTTAATGACAGATTGACGGTTGATTTGCAAATGTGAACTGGCATCAATGTTGCTAACTTCAGCTTCTGCCGCCTCCTCTGCTATGCCAGCATATTTATGTGCATAATTTGATTTCGCAGCCACACTGTTAGTACATTTTTAATATTAACTATGCAAGAACAGACAGCCGAACTTAAGTTGCACTGATGGTTTGAGTTCATTAGATTGAAAAAGATGGGCAATGCTGACAAAGATGGAGATGGCAGCACAACATCAAAGAGGCAACACTTAACAAACACACTCCATTTTGAACAAACCGAACTAACACATTTCATGTTGTCGGCTGCAGCAGAGCCCTTATGTACAACAGCAAGGAAAAAATATGCTCCTGCCCTGGGCATGCTGACAGCAGCTCTGCGAGGAGCTCAGCAGGCCCCTGGCCACAGAGCTGGGAGATATTTCACTCATCCTCTGCAGGTACAGGGCTGATCCTGAGCTGAGTGACAACAGCACAACTCAGCGCTGGAGTTGCTCCTGATTTACGCTGGGGCGAGGCAGAGCCCGTCCCCATCTCCTCCCTGCGCTGCCTTTCCACAGCTGGGATTCTTTATGATGAATAATAAAGAGATTTTTTTTAAAACCCAGCTCTTGCACGAGCAGAACTGCAAGTTCAGAGCCCTGGGGCCCCAGGCCGTGAGGGGTGGGATGTCCCTCCCGTGTCCCCGGACACTCCTGGTGCCTCTCCTCTGCTGATCCTGGGCAATTCTCTTCTGCTCTGCAGAGAACACGTAGCAATGAGCTGGGAGGAGAATATTTCATCCCCTGCTCACATTAATGTCTGGGCATATACTGCATCTAGTATGAATTTGCTTGTTGTGCTGCAATATATAATAAATTTGAGGCAGTAGCTTTATGGCGCACGTTGTAATTTTCAATTTTATGCTACAAACTGACCATCCGCAGGATTCTGACCGTATAACCTGAGCCACTCTGAGCAGGATGCAACATTAGCACCTCCAAAAGCACGGGCAAACCATGATTTAGACACACAATTAGATGGCCCAGGTCCTCAACAATTCTCAGCTGCCTGAATTACTGCTGAACAGCCTAATAAACATATAGCACACAGGCCCCTGCTCTGCAGAGCTTTTAAGAATGTTCTTAAGTTTGTCCTTAATCAGCAAAGCATCTCTTACAACTGCTATTACACAGAGATTACTCCTGGACCAGAATCCTGTGGTACTTGGACCCCCACGGAGTACTGGACAAGTCCAGGGATATTAGGAAGCTGTGATTAAATAATCAGCATTAAGTGTTGATTATTGAATTTAATCCTGGAAACCTTTGTCAGGGTGGGACATTGAGCAAGGGAGAAGGAAAGGACCTTCATCCACCTCGACCAGGCAGCAGCAGGAGGGTTCCTGGTACCCCTGTCCTGCTGGCAGCTGCTGAGCAAATGCCTCCTGCCAGGGTCTGCCCTGGTCTAGCTGGAAAAACTGCTTTTATTGTCTGCTGTGAAAGGAACCTGAGGCTTCCATTTCTGTGAAACCTCTGGTGCAGGTCTGTGCTGTTTCTGCACAGAGCCCTGCATTGCAGGGAGAACAAATCCCAACTGCTGGGCATTGGCTCAAGGAGCTGCTGAGCAGCTCCAGTGGTGGGCACTGTGCAGACCCCCAAAATGAGCAATATCTGAGCAAACACCCTGGAGAGCCCTGGCAGGTGTGTAGTTGGCTATTTTTGAATCTCTTGGGGCATTAGATGGAGGTGCTGTACTGAGTGCAAGAGGATCTCTCAGAAAGGCACCAAACAATTTCCACGGACACAGGGCACCAGGTACATCTTGCTCATCCTAGTGAGGTCACAAGAGATCTTGGAAGCTTTCTAAGGAGTGGAAGAACTAGGGGAAAAAAAAAAAAAAAGGAAAAAGGGGCCAGCAGAGACAAGTGCAAGAGCGAGGCCGTGCTCAGTTTATTTTGTTGCCCTTTAAGATAACACCAGATTATCAGTGGGTGGCTCAGAGAGGCACAGGAGCAGCAGGGTGAGCCCTGGAGCTGAGCAGCAGAGGAGGAGCTGGTCAGCCCCTACCCAGCCTGGAGAACTGTCCTGATCCCAGCCTCGTGCTGCCTCCTCCTCACCTGGGCTGGAGCCACAACTGGGGATAAAACAATTGGGAATAAAAACTCCTCCTGGGGAGAGGAGCTGCGATCACGGCTCCCTCACGGTGGTGGGACAGCCAGAGGGACAAGAGCTGTGTGCAGGCTCCCCAGCCCAGCCTGACCCTGCTGCGCTGCTGCCACTGCAGGGAGGGCTCTGCAAGAGTTTCCAGCTCCTCATTTTCCCTCAGGACTGCCCCAGCTGCTGCTGTGCACTGCCAGCACTGGCTGTGGGAGCTGCAGAGGACAGAGTGAGAGTGTGACACAGTTGGAGGCACCATTCGTTTTCCCAAGTCACAATTATCTCTGCTACCACATTTGTGTCCTCGCTCTTGTCTCCATTTAAGTAAGTTACAATTCTCCCACTCTCGTTACTGAGTAGATGCAGATGCCACTTTGTTCCGTGTGATTTATAGCCAGTAGCTAATGTTCAGTTATAATTCCCCATTTTAGACATGAAAAATAGCCTGTAATGCTCAACACAAGGGCCTCTCAACAATGATATATAATTTAAAAATTAACACGAGGACAGGGGAGCCACGGGATTTTGAACTAGGGACTCTCTCATTCAAAGGTTAAATCTCTACAAGGTGAGCTAAAGGAATTAGTTGAGTTATTAAGTAAATGCCTCTGTTCTATTTTCCCAGTACATTAGCTGTTGCAGCCTTTTCCAGTTCAGTTGTGTTCCGCCCCAGCATGTTCAAAGTGCAAATGCTCGTGGCACTGTGTTCACACATTTGCTTTTTTTCAATGTCAAACAAACTGGAGCTGTTCAGAGCCAAAGGTCAAAGTGGAGGGTCCTTAAGGAAATCTCCTGGGAAATGATGTGATTGCTCTCATGTCTTTATTGTGCATAAAATCAGGCTTCATACGTGGCTCGTCCTTTCCAAGCATCTTAAAGCTATAAATGAGTCATGACTCATTCCTGCAACACCTAAGTTATGTAAGTGGTCTTGCTAATTTACTGGAATATCTCGCATAACTAATCATTTCCAGGATCAAACTCGGAGGCCTCGAAACCCCTGAGCTATGAAGAGCTCCTTTAGAAACAGAGAGGGTAAATCCCAACCTCACACGGCGAGACAAAAGCAGAACAGGGGACAGAACCTGCATCACCCTGCTCTCTCTGCCAGACTCAAACCATAAACCCCTCTTTTGGCAAAGCTCAGCAACTCCCAAAACTCCAGGAGCATGGAGAGGGAAAAGAGCTTGGCTCTGGGGAGCTTTGGGAGGTGCCATTCCTCTCCTGCCTGCTTTCTGTTCCCCGTGAGGTGCAGCTCATCTCCTCGGTGTCTCCTGCTGCACTTTGCTTAATGGTCTCACTCCAGCATCAAATATTGTATTTATGGATTACAAATTTATTGACATTTGACATTTGCATCAGCTTTCACCTGATCAACAGGAGCTCTGACTGCCAAAGGGAGTTATTATAGAAGATTTCAACAGCCATGGGAATGCCAAAAAGGTCATTAAATCATATCAGAAAAACAATGTGTTCATAGCATTCATACATTTAGTCTTGCCAGTAAATCTTCTGGTTGATGCTTGGACCACCTACTGATGATACTCAAAGAAAAGGAGAAACAGGGAGAATTGAAGAGATGAATTAAATTAAAACCAAATGATATGATGCCTGGCACAGTGGGATCTTTAATTTTCTACTCTATGAATCCAGAATAAGCAAAAAAAAGCAAAACAAAGCACAGTGGCTTGACTTTTGCTGACTGAATTCCCTCCATACAGGCAGGGCTTAACTAAATAATCCTGAGTAATGTGTGCACCCCACATTATTGCATGAGATTTGTATGTGGGAGGTGCAGGATTCAGAAAACATATGGCACATGGAAAACAAATGACAGGGTGTGCTTTTACACTCATGCTGGCTATACTTATCACTCTTGTTGATATTTTTTTTCCAGACGTGAAATATGAATGTAGGAACTTTCACCTTAATCTCTTGGGAAAAATATCCAGAGGTGGTTTTTTTTTTTGTGCATTTGTGATTTACAGGAGGCCACCACATCATTCCTGGGAATTTAAAACAGAAATGTTTTAAAAAACACCGATCGAATAAATACAATTACCTCCCTCATCGTTTTTTCCTTGGATGACAAACCTGGGTCTTGCACCATAAAAAGAGCAAGGCCAACTGATTAGGGCTCCATGGAATTAGGGAGGGGAGCGAGTTGCTGGACTGGGAGCCCACCCACAGCCTGTCTGTGCCTGAGCCGTGTAGGGTGAGCTCCACTGGAGGCTGATCCTGAGCTGAGCGAGCACGAAGGAAGTTCTGAGTTCACCCTTCTCTGGTGGAAGAGCAGCGTGTTCACCTCACACAAACACAGAAACAGGCCATGGCATGGTCATTTCCCAGAGGGAATCTCCTGTGGCGTGCCCTGGGATGCAGATGAAGAGGTGGGGAAAGGAAATGGCAGTATCTCTGATGTAAGGCAAGTGGGCAGCTGTGGGGACACAGCTCCAGTGCAGACAGGTGCCAGCAGCTCGTCTTGGCCCCCCAAAATAGCTGTAGTGGTGTAGCCACTGCTGTGCTTGGAGCACTGACAACAGAGGTGGGATGAAGAGTGGCAAAGGCACTCGGGGAACGGGGCAGAAATGTTCTCCCAAGCCTTGGCTGGAAGTGAGAGAGAGGTGGAGCTGGATGGAGACACTGATGGGCAGGGCACCACGGACACAGGCTGGGATAGACACCCCCAGGTCACCTGTGTGGCTCAGGGTACAAACAGGAATAGGGAGTGTTTGTGAGTTAGCATTAAATGACTGAAAACAGCAGTTTCACGTTGGAGTTTGAAGAGTTCTCCCAGAGGAGAGGGCAAACCCACTCTGTGCACAGTGCAGGGAGCATCCCTTCGCTCTGAGCCCTGGGATCCTCTGCAGCTCAGGCTTCCCAAAGGAGGAATTCCTTCTCCTTCTTCCACGCCCCTTCTGCTGTGGGACAGCACCGAGAAAATGGTCCTGGCTGGCCCCAGGAAAGGCTGTGAAGAGAGGCAGAACCTGCCCTGCACAGCCCACTCTGAGCTTGTTCTGACCCTGCTGCTGCAAGAGGTGGAGTGCAGGGGAACAGCCACATCAAAGGCACTCCAGCCACGTCTCCTTTCCTTTCAAAAATGTCACTGCGGCACCCTCTGCTTTCTGAAACAATGTTTATCATTGTTCTTCGATTGTCTGGGACAATAAATGGTTAGAAATGAGCATATATCACCAGGAAATCTCTGCCTGCCCCTTCCCCCAAGCAGTGTCATAAAAACGTACAAATTCACATTAATAATGAAGTGCATTTCCCCGAGAAGCCACTGTGTATCTCAGGGAGAGCAGGCAAGGTGGCAGTTGCTGCAGAGTTTCCTATTAAAGAGCAGAGCAAATACTCATAAATCTGATGAGGGGCCAAAGCACATGTTAGGGCTGTCTCCCTCTTAATGGAACCTTTTCTGAAATGAAAAAAATATATATCTTGATACATTCAGGGTATTCATTAGACATGACAACCTCCTCCACTCCCCATGGCTCCCTCCCCCACTCCTGCACGGGCTGACCCCCGGCAGAAGAGCTGAGCGCTGGCAGGGAGGGATTTTGGAGGGGAGGAGGAACTGTTTGCTTTTAATAAAGGGATTGTGTAAATTTACTACAATGGACGAGTTCCCTCCTGGCCCTGTGTGTCCCTCCTTCCCTCCGCTGCAGCCATTCCAGGTGCGTGCTCCTCCCGGATCCCTGGGATGTGCCATTCCCCAGAGCCAGCCCGGCTGTCCGTGCAGGGAATGGCAGCAAACGGAGCCAGGGCTGCTGCCCACAGCAGCATCCCTCCTGCAGGATCCCTCTCCTGCCCCTCAGGACAACTCCTTCTCCTGGGAAATGAAGGTTCTGCAGGCACGGGGAGGCAGCAGGGTGAGGATCAGCCTCCCGGGCTCTCTCAGGGTCGCTGCTCTGTTGTGTTTTGCTGTTGTCCCAGCCGGACAGCCGGGCTGAGATGCTGAGATGCTCCTGTTGAAGAACCACAGCCCCACTGAGGCCGAGAGCTCCCTGCTCCCACCCCATTCCCTCTCTGTGCTGGAGCACTGGTGCAAATCCCACTTGGATTTCTGTGGAACCCCGTGCAAAGGCCTGATCCCTGCTCTCAACAGGCCCTGCTGGGATGCACAAACACACCCAGCTCCAAACTGAGATGGGAAGAGACGGCAGAATGAGGCCTGAAGACTACAGCTTAATAATCATGAATTATCTCTTCATTATCCCAATAAATAGTGAAAAATCTCTTCCTCCTTTCCTCCTCCCATAAAGCCATATCTATAATTTTCCTCATTTTCCATCTGTGCTCCATCATACTTGCACGGAGTGATCATCTTGCTAAATTACATTATTTTTATTGAAAGGTGCTTTGGAGGGCTGGATACTGCTCATGTCTTTTCCTTTTGTTATTGATCTTTGTGATTCGATTGCTGAGGTGTAAAATGTATAAATAAGACTCAGGTACCCTTCCTTTGAAATCTCACCGGGTAAAAATGTTCTGCTATAGATTATGAAGGCTGTAGCATTTAATAATATCAGGCACAGCAAGGAGAAGGCAAGATTTTGATGTCCTTATGAATAGTGAATGCTGGAGGAGGCTGGCACTGTTCAAGGTCAGTTAAAATCTGGTGGAAAGTTGCTGTTTCTTTGTGAGCAAGGAGTTCCTGCCTTGGAACTGCCACATGCAATGCGTTTGCACAAAATGCAATGTTAAATAATACTGATCATAATAGCAACCTGTCATATTCCTAAAAAGCCAGGAAATCTGCACGGATCCATCGGTGCTGCCACAATCTGATGGATCATCTGGCCTGACCCTGCTCTCAGGGAAGCCAAGAACACACCATTATTGGGTTTACAAGGACAATGGCTAGATTGAAAAAACGCTATCCAGGACAGTTTTGAAGATTTAAAAATGTTCAATTAAAAATAAACCCCACAAAAATCTGGATCTACCACTTTGGGGAAACAGTGATAAATTACAAAGAGAATTGAGACTTCCCCAGGACAGGATTATTTTGAGGAAGGGCTGATGGTTTGGAGGTAGTTCCTTGCTTCAACAGGATTTTCCTTTAGCAAAAAGGCCAACCTGTTCCTTTTCCTAGCTCTGTCTCTTCTCCTTCAATTTCACCCTGTTTATCCCAACAAAAATCTATTTTAAAATGGAACTTCCCCACATGTTTCTCATGATTGAGAAGATATCATTTTCCAAAAAGACATTGTCAGGAAAGTCCCATTTGAATGGAATAATCAAGATTCCCATGGGATGAACTCTCTTTTCCTGGCTGAAGACACGGGGAGCAGAACCCTTGTGGTAAACAAGGTAAAAAAGCAGAACCTTTGCTGGTAAATTCTGCTTACAACATTGTGGTGACACCACTGCAGGCAGCCACATCCCAGCATGTCCAGTTCTCCTGGAAGGGTCTCTCAGCTTCCAATATTTGTTGTTAAGGTGAAATGGAAGTTGAAGAGCAAGCTAAATTCTCTAAAATTTTGGACCACTGGTTCACACAATTGTCCCTGACCACGTAACAGCCATACTGGCTAAGAGTGCAACATGATCAGAGCAGCTCCTACTGCTTCAGAGGGATGAGAAAATAAAATCCAGAGAAGAAAAAAATCTTCTATTTTGGTATACTTAACACATACAGTTATCTACGTGTCCTATATATCATTTAACAAATTGCTTTGCAATTCTTACAGGGCGTGGTATAATGACTGATTTAAAATCACTGCATTGCTTAAACTGCATTGTTCTTCATCAAGTTGAGTCATTTTTATGTGAAGTGTCAAGCTCTCTAACAAATAACTGCTGCCAGACAAATCAAGTTCCTCATCTTAAAGCTACGGCTAAATAGTTTATAGCTTTAATCTGCTCACTGAGGTGTGCAGTCTATGACAGTAATTATAAATGCAAGGAGAAATTATAGCTGAATGCTTTAACTGCATTAGGAGCCATTTGATGAACAATCATGATTGCCTGCTCATTTTCAACAATAGAGGGCAAGTTAGTGTCAGTGCATTAGAGGATTTTCAGTTCTGCTCTGCTCTTTCTTCCATTTACCACAGAATGTCAGTTGTCTCCTATAAAGTAGAAAAAAAAGCACCGTAGAAGCTTTAAACTTGATGGTTAAAAAGAGACAAAGGAAGAAACCGAGAGAAAAACTGTTTATCATTATGACTTTTTTTTTTGTTTTGTTGTTGGGTTTTTTTTTTTTGTTTTGTTTTGCAGCAGCCTTACTTTCAAATTAGTTCATCTCAGGTAGCTGCCTGTTGGCTTATCGGGGTCTTTTGAAACAGAAATCTCCCCACTCAGGCTGGTTCACTTGAATTATGGAGATTTACCTCTATCAAAAGTTGTAGCCAAGGCCACAGAAAACCTCAGTTAGTGACCAGCTCCAAGCCAATCTCACCTGGCTCTAAAGTGAGAAATACAATTCTGCCCTGCCCTTTTCCTCAGAACAACATAAAAATTCTAATTCAGTTGAAGAAATGAACAAACGTTCCTCAAGGTACAAGTCAATATACAAATTACTTCTAATTAAAGCCATGTTTCCTAATGTTCATGGGTTTTCTATGAAGAATAGCAATAAAAACAAATTTGAAGTGGGTTAAATGAAAGAGAATAGAGATGTCTGATTGTTGTATATTACACATAATCTTACTTTATATTACTAAACCCATATCACTTAGAAGAATTCAGGAAAACACCAAAGATGACTATAAAAGATATATATATATATATATATATTACATTTAAGAAGAATTTATAGCAAATTTCTTATAAACAGCCTCACAGAGGTCTTAAAAATAAATCCATACCCATAACACATTTTTCTACAGTACTAACCCAGATTATTCATTTATATTTTTAATGATAGCTAACATTTGACAATATAACCTCTACTAGTAAATGCCATTGAAATATAAAGTACTTTACGTATTTCTATACTTCAAGTACACTTTTCACTGTTTTATTTCCATTTACATCAATCTATATTCTCTATTTTTATGCCTATTTCACTGCAATATTGCCTGCAAGAAGGAAACACAAATGCACGCTTGTGTTTTAAGGATCTCAGCTTTATATTTCTCCTTCTAAATACTCTGCTCCCCTCTGTTATTATTCAAATGTATACTGGATCTTAAAAATAACATAGTAAGAGTAAGTAAACTCTGAAAATCCCTGTTATTTGATTTAGTCTCCTTGCAGATATCTGAAGAATCCATATGAATAAACTCCAGTCTCCCCACTCCCAACCTCGTCAGAACTTCAGGGAGGCTTTCGGCTCCGAAACTGTAATAAAATCTTTACAATGCCATCCCAAATACCCCATCATTTCACACAATTTGTGCTATCATGCATACCAACTGAAATTATAGCTCCAGATAACAGTGCTATCACTCTGTCATTGCAATTTAAATATATTTTTTCAAAGGTAAGATACAACCTGCATCTTGATATAAATTAGAAATGGATGAGTATTACGAGGACAGCAATTTCTCGGGATCCAGAGGCAGGAAGGACAGTCCCTTATTTATGTAGTTACACATCACCTGAATAATATGTCTCCGTGCAGGTTATTACAATGCAGAAACCACTATTTTTTTTTCCCTTGGAGATTTTTTTCTCCCCCTTTGTATTTGTTCCTCCAATCCTCAGCAACAGTAACGTGTTTACAAAGGTGGGTGTTTGGTTTGCTCTGAGTAATAACACGGTGCTTTTAAGACCAAATCTGAAACATTTGTCACGCATTAAGCCATGAATGTGCCGAAATAACTGTTGTATTAATAAATGTGGCAGATAGCTTTTGTTTGATAGTCTCCAAATTATTGGTTTGCTCTGATATCTCTTGTGTGAAAACTATGAATGGCAGAGTCTTAATAATCATTAACTGGTGGGGAAGGAAACAAAGCGTGGGATGTTTATCCCTACCCAGTCTCTCAGGGGTGTTGATTGACCAGTGGCCAGGTAAAGAAACAACATTCTTATATTGGGTTAAAATGCCAAAATAGACACCTTAGGGTATTAGCCCTATTTAGAAAACAAACTCCTTTGGAGAGATGGAATTTTGCTGGCTAAAATATGCAGGAAGCATAAATCTCCTCCAAAGCAGACAGCACGTCCAAGATGCAAAACTTAAATCTCACTGCACTTGAAGGCTGACATTGTACTCCATGGCAATAGCTTACAGCACCAGCCCAAAGTAACCCCTTGATCAGTGGTTTAAATTATTCAAAAGTAGCATTTTTAATGGAGCTTAAGTGACACAGAGCCCTCGTGCTGCCTTTGGCCACAGAAAGTGTTTCCTAAACCTTCATGAATATTTGCAGCAAACAAATGGAAAATCTTCCCCCAAATGGGGATTGAGCCCCGTCCCTCAATCAGCCAGAGGATGGCCACAAAGCCAGGTGGCATCAGTGACAACTCACAGCACATCTGTAATTTCCACCATGTGACAAATTCATTTCCTGAATGGTATTCAAGTAATGAACACCTTGGAGAAAACCTGGATCTGCACATGATTGTTCTGGGAGCACAAGCAGAGCCTGAGTCTGCTGGAGGAATTGCTGGGAACAACTAAACAGAAACCTCCTGGAAAAAAAATATGGTTAGAACAAAAAACTTCTATTTGGACTTTTAGTTGATGTTCTGCATATTTATTTCAATCAAGAATATTCAAGTTTGTGAATCAAGTAAAATTAAAAATGCAAAAATGGTGTGGCATCTGAATATTACATTACATGTTATAAACATTGGTTGTGGCAACTGTGTATCTTGCAGCAAAAAATAGCAACACTAATGCAGCAGTATCCTACTAACAGGTCTTGGAAATATTAAGCTTGTAAAAAATCTCAATTAAGCATTTACTCCCCCAGGTTATACGAGAACTTGCACTGAAGTCAGTGATGTTTATGGATTGACTTCCACCAACATGAAGCAAAATATAATCAAACATCTTAAAGATTAAAAAAGGAATGATGGAGAGAGAGGTTAAAATGATGTGACAAAAAAGGCCACTCACAGTAGCAAGTGCTTAAGTAAGTGTAAAATATTAAAATATTTTACAAAACTGAACATCCAAATATCAACAGAAGAATAACTGAACTTCTAGATAGGAACTTTTCAGAGTTATTTCTAGATTCTCAAGGCTGTGTCTGAGATTATGAGAAACTTGGAATAATTGAGATTTACTAATTGACTTTTGAATTTTCTTCTTTTCCCCCATCCAAATCAGATTTACTGGTGTGCTAGCACTGAATGAGGTAATAACCTTTTGGGTTTCAGTGCTCTTTATCTGCTTTTTTTCCATTCTCACCGCAAAGAGTAGCACTTAGTTCTTACATTCCACACAGAAGTGCAGTGGATGTGAAATGATTTATTCTTGGGAACAAAAGAGAAATGGGCAAACAGCTATTTTGCAAATAATAAGCAGCAACATTTCTCTGTAGGGCAGTGTGGGTTTGCACTGAGCAAGCTCTCTTCCTGAAAACGTTATAAAATGATGTGTACATGCGAGGGAGGAGCGGCGCAGCACACACGATGCATTTTATACTGTTTCCCTACTTTTACCAAAGCACGGAGCCTGACGGAGCCTCCTGGAAATGCTGAAATGAAAACTCACTATAGAGCATGCATACCTTAAGAGTTATTCTTCATCCACTTCTGCTACAAATTGTGAATGGTGTTCTGGTGACTTGCTGTGTGTTTTGCTTAGATGAAGTTTTACTGCATGTTTGCTCGCAAATGTCCGACAGCACAACTTACATTTGAACTTAGAGTCTGTGTCCTCTTCTCCAGCTATTGTTTCAGGAGATCTTTGAACTGAAACTCTGGAGATTTCTTGCTCTACCTTGGTTTGCTGCTCCACAGCCAGCCTGTTCATGTCTTTCATTTGGAAACCTAGGTGGGATTCTAAGTGGCTAATGTAAGTAGAGGGGGTTCGGAACTGAGATGCACAGTCGCTGCAATAAAAGACTGGATGTCCTTTGTCCATGTTTTTCAAAAACTTTGTTCCTCCGGTTTTCCTAAGTTGATACTTGACATTTGCCAGCCAGTGGCTGATGGTGGTCATCGACAGTCCAGTGAATTTGGAAATCTGCATGCGCTCCTGTGGGCCTAGATCTGATAATAAATATTTACCTTCAGATGTCTGGAAGAGGCTGGAAGCAAACTGAGCTTGCAAAATGAGCAGATGCTGAGGGTTCCAGTTTGACTGCCTGCCCTTCCTTTTATGCAGAGTGGAGACTTCCGTGGAGACGTCCTCGAAGCGTCGGACATCTATTTCCAACTTCATGGACGGGATCCTTGAGGATGCAGCAGGTTTTGGTGTGGTAGCTTTGGGAAGAACTTTGACCATGTCGGCGATGTCAGACAGAGCGTGCTTTTGAGGTGGAGAAGTGCAAGATTGTGCTTGAGCTGACTCAGCTTTCTTGCCTTTGGATTTGGTCAGGTCAATAGGCTGATCATTGTTTTCAAACAAATAGTGCCTGGATACGCTTGCAGGCTTTGGTGGGGTTGGAGCGGGAGATAAAACTGGCTTCTCCATCATGTTTAGGTTGGGTTTGTGGAACATGGAGATTGTGCTAGAGCTGGGGCTGCAGTTGGATTGAGGCTGTAAGGGCTCAGTGGCTTTGCCCAGGTGATTGTTCAGGACTGACTGCAGCGCGCTCAGGGGGTTCACGCAGGGCAGCTCCGAGGTGTGGTTGGCAGCAGCACAGCCATTACTGAGAGAAGCTGCTGGTGGCTCCTTGAGGACTGGCTTTTCTTTTCCACTGTCCTCTTTAATTTTGTCTTCTTCTTTCAAGGGACACGGTTCTGTCTTTTTTGGCTCCACAGAGGCTTCAGCTTTGAGGAGAGGTTCCCTCTCGCTCTGGCTGAGGGAGGCCGGCTCAGCCTGGACACCCTCCTTAGCATAGTCCTTTTGTACCTCCTCCTTGTCCTCAGCCTCCTTCTTCACTGGAGTGCACTGGCTCACGTTTGCTGAGATAGGGACCAGAGGCATCACCTTCCACTTGGGCGCTATGGGCCTCAACTTGTTGGTCATGGTTGGCCTGATTTGGAGCACCTGGGATCCCACAGGCAAGGACGGCTTGGCTCCCTCAGAGAGCTGGTAAGCTGCGTGGATGCTGGGATAGGCACTCCAGCTGGGAGCTCCGTTCTGAGCTTTATTGATGGCTGTCGTGACAGTGTTCTCCAAGGACTTTAAAATGTCCCCACCACCCTTCGAACCATCTTCTAAATCTTCTTCTCGGAGGTATTGGTATTTCATTGTGGGATCCAGGGGTTTCTGAAGAGTGTCTTCGTACTCCTCAGTTTTCATTGCTTTCTCATCTTTGTTTGCATCATCAGCTTTATCTTTTTTACTTTCTTTTTTAAGTTCAGAGGCAGGACCTATGCATTCTGCAGATGATTTACTGGTTGATTTTGAAATGGGGCTGTCACTGCCTGGTGCTTCAGACAGCGATTGCATTTTTTCCACAGCTAAAGGATCCAGAACAAGTTGCTTTCCTTTCTTCGAAGCTGAACTCGTGACTTTCAAGAAATGGCCAGTGACCATCATGTGGGTCGTGAGCTGCTGCAAGGTATCGTGGGAGCTTCCACATTCCATACACTTCAAAATCTGGGATTTGCAGGCCTCGAACTGCCAGGTGTAGCTGGCCCCGTTCTGGTACCCGTAGCGGTTGTTGGAGGAGAGCTGCAGGTTCGCGTTCTTCTGAGAGAAGGTGTCGGAGAAGGACCCCGTCGTGGAGTCGGGGGAGCAAGGCCTGTTCACATCAAACACACGTTTCTTGGCTGGAGTGACCATTTTTGAAGAAATGGTTGGTACCGGCTCCTTCAAAGGCACTTTTTGGTAATGTTTTGTTTTTATCATATGAACACTCAGATCTTGAAGGGAATCAAAAGAGTCACCACAGAACATACACTTCAGAACTTTTTGTGCATCCTCCTTGTCCATGTCCTGGAAGGCCCTTTTCCGGGGCTTGGAGTAGCTGGTAGGTCTGTGCTTGTCCTTTTTGTGGTTGTCATCCTGGTAGTGCCCCGTCTCGTTCATGTGGACCGTGAGCTCTACCAAGGTGTCGTAGGCAGCGCTGCACTGCCGGCAGCGGAACCGGCTGGCGCCCGTGAACACAGTCCCGCACATTTTGCTGCTCTGCCTGTAGAGCTGCACCGAGCTGAACAGGTTGGGCTTGGAGACAGGCCTGGAAGGTAAATTCTGCTGCAAGCTTTTGGACAGTGCGTCTTGGTGCCAATCGAAATCAGCTTTGTTCCCTCCGTTCCTGTTGTCGCAACTCCTCTTTTCGGAGTTGGACAACTTGAAACCCAGCCCCAAGCCCGTCCAGTAAGAGTCCGACAGGATGTTGGCATAGACTGCTGTCATTTTATCCATGCAATCGTGTGCTTCGCTCTGGGCTTTGGGGTGGGCGCTGCTTTTGGGGTCCTGGGGCTCCCTGGAGCAGATGTTTTTGATATCTGCCACATGGTCACTACCATCACTCAGCAGCGATTCGTTCTCCACATCCTGGTTGGATATGTGACTGACAGGGGAGTTCTGGAAACTGAAGTTCCCTTTCTGCTCAGGACCCACTTCGTGCTCCTCATCCGTGCCAGTGTCATTGCTGCCCTGCAGCTGAGCAGTGGAGTTGTTGTCATCATCATCCTCTTCCTCCTCCTTTATGTCTTCCTCTTCCTTTAAATCTTCCTCTTGGACATAACCTGAAATGTAATGTCAATATATGAAATAACCTGGTAAAGGAGAATGCTACAATTCCAGTTTGCTACTTTCACTATGTATTTTCTTTCCTGGATTTTGTTTTAATCTATAACTATACTGTCTGTTAGTTCTGGAAGAGAAAAAAAGCCAAATGATGTCTCTTTTTTTTGTGAAGGTTGCTGCTTTTTGTTGGCAGATGATCATAATTCTTTATAACTGCCAGAGATCCCGAGTTAATAATTTTCCTGTCATGGGAGTATAATTCTAACTGTCCTGTAATGGGACAGTTGGAAAATTCATATGTAAGAATTTAAAGTTTATACTAAAAGCTTCAATTCTATGAAATTGTTTTTAGCCTCAGTGAGAGAAAGGGTTGAATTTGCAAGGAAGAGAATAAAAATAAGTGCCATAATCTTCCTGGTTCAGACCATCATCTAGGTACAGTAACCCTCTGCCACTTGATCACCTAAAAATGCACTTTAGAAAGTACATAAATAATTTATATGTCAAGATACAACATCTGAAAGTGTTAATAGGCATAACTGAAACTCCTTTGTTTATAAAGTAATGTACTGTGTGCCATAAAAGCAAATTGTGCTTCAGTAAAATCAATAAATTTCAGGGCAAGAACCCTTGGAAGTTACAGAAGAAGTGACAGAGGTAGACCAAAGCTAATTGTAAAACTGAAGAAGTAGTACAAACCCAGAAGGATTTTATTTGGCAAATTAACTCTTTGATAACTAAGATGAACTTGATTCTGGAAGAGTTTATTTATTTAGAATCCAGTTCCTTCCCATTATCTGAAATTTGTTTTATGGCTCTTTAAGAACCTGGCTCACTTTGCTCCCTTGAATTTGGTACTCCTGACCCAAAGATACCTTTCTAGCAAACCCAGACAAAGTGTTCCACCTTTCTGATGACCATCTGGACAAAACCTTCATTTTCCACCCTAGCTGCATGATCTGACTCCTTCCCACGGGTTTGCCACCAGGCCAAAGACAGGAATCATTCCCTGGATGAAGGTGCAGCACAAGAAGAGGGAAATGATGGCTCTCTGTGTGATGGGAGCTAAGAAATCCATGTGTCATCTTTCCCACACCCTTATCATGAGTTTAAGAACTGCACAGGTCACACAGGCTTAGAGCTGGGCTTGGCTTAGAGCTGGGCTTGGCTTACTCCAGGTGTGGTACCAGAAGTTGTCACAACCAGAGGCAAAGACACAGCAGTGGCTCTGAACAAATGACCTGCACATCACTTGAGCCTGATAAAATAATAATAATCACACAGCAGGAGGAACTCTGTGCTCTACAGCAGATGCTTTCAGCAAAGAAGCTAAATATCAAATGTTAAGTGCTAAATACTAAAACTGAATCCCTTTAGCATGTGCAGGGTCCCAGCAAACAGTAACAGGTGATCACACTGAAGCAGCAGCAAAGACAATGCTTAGACCTCAATAGTTTCTTCTCCTCTCTAAACTTTTCCCTAATAACCAGATATGACTTTCCCCTTGTTGTGTGCTTTTTGGGAGACCAAGGAGAAGGCAGGGATGTGCAGGGGCAGAAGGTCCCCAGGTGAGGAGCAGTGACCAGTGACACAGCCCCTCTCCAGGACATGTACCAGTGCCAGGCACAGCACACAACAAAAGCAAGGAGGGGATCCAGGGAAGCAATCAGACAAAACACACAACAAAGAGCATTCCCATAGTTCTGGATCACTGCAAACTCCTTTCCAGCACCAACTCTTTGAGTGTCATTAACCCATTCTTCACCAGGAGTTAAGTTTTCCTTAAAAAAGAAAACTTTAAAACCTTAAAAAGGTACATAGAGTAGTTTACTCCTCACAAGATCCTTAGTCCTTTTCTAGGAAATGCAGAAGTACCACAGCTGCACATCCCCCACATATGGATAAAATTTGCTGCTTAATTAGGCATTGACATGTTTACTATAACCTTTACAGAGGAGTAACTTGTGCTGAGGAATCCTCTTTTGTGTGTGTGTCTGTGTAAGATACTGACACAATCTCATCTAAGTGGGAGAAGTAACCAGTTCCAGTATCTCCAGAGGGCCTTCAGGGAAGCTGGAGAGGGATTCTCCATCAGGAACTGTAGAGACAGACAAGGAGGAATGGCTTCAAAATGTCAGAGAGGAGGTTTAGATTAGATATATGGAAGAAATTCTTCCTTGTGAGGGTGGGGAGGGCTGGCACAGCTGCCCAGAGCAGCTGGGGCTGTCCCTGGATCCCTGGAATTGCCCAAGGCCAGGTTGGATGGTGCCTGGAGCAGCCTGGGACAGTGGAGCTGTCCCTGCCATGGCTGGGGTGGCACTGGATTCTGTGATTCTGTGATCTTACCTTGCCAGAGAGCACCATCAAAATTTCACAAAACCATCAGTCACATCTGTTTTAATAGTTATGGGGTTTGGGCAGCTTTAAAACCACATTTCAGTATCTTCCCTGTAAAAGCATTTCTGTTTATGTAAATGATTTAAATTGCTGTGGGCATTTTAAGGACAGTGGAGACCAGTTCTACAAGACAACCTTGGGTACAAGAGATGCTCGTGTTCTTCCAGCAGGGCTTTTTAGTAAGATTTCATTGGACATGAAGGCATGTAGCTGGTTAACAGAAATAACATTAATTTAAGTGGACTTTACATTATTTATTTTAGAAGTAAAGAGTGTCTTATATCTGTACACCCACATGCTTTAAATGCAGAGTCTGTAATAAGCAGCATAAATTTTGCACGTCACACTGATGTCCATGTAATAAATTGTTGAGTGACCTGTTCTCTTCCCACCAGTTCTCCCCCAGGCTTATTCTGACATTCCAAACCTCTGAGATCCTCATGTGTAACTGTGTTACAGGGAAGAAAATAATATCAAAAAAATCCAAACTCAGTAACTGGATGAATGCTTCCTCCTTTTCCTAGATGGGAATTTTTCCCACCAAAATTAAACTGGCAAATGTAAGATGGGAAAAGTGCAGTCCTGAAGAAGTGGGAGACTGAAATGTCGCTATCATTAAGAATTGACAAAACTCAGAAGCTTCAAAGCATTGAATGGAAGCAATTTTTGGCTTCCTAAATGGAAATGCAGTCTTTGGTTTAGTTCTGATTGATCTCAAGACAGGGTATGTCAAAATCATGACATCAGTAAGGATAATATTATTATATGGATAATAATCACAAATATAATTCCAAATTATTTGGTTTCTCAATTCCCCTCTGTGTCTTTGTGATTGGATTAATGGAAACCTCAGAAACCTGCTTCTCTAGGATGAGAGCTGCAATAAACAGCTGGTTCTTTATTCTTCTAAAAGGACATTTTCTTAGCTATTTCTGGAATATTTCCACAGAGGAGCTAAAATAAACCAGGTCCAGTTAATACGCCTGCAAGACCTGGGTGTAAAACCAGCCCCATGGCCTTGGAGCTGGAGCTTTCCCTGCAGACAGCCCCAAGCCCCAGGGGGGTGAATCCAGCACTGCCATCCAGGACTAACCTGGGAGTGGCACCACATTATCCATCCCTCCTGACCCGAACTGTGGAGTGTCAATACAGCTTCTTGTCAAAAATCTTCATTCTGACTGTTACATTTTCCACCAGCAGATACTATTTTCACTCATATTTGCTCTTTTGCCACGTAGAGAAACATTTATTAAAATACATGTATATGTATATATCCATGTTTCTTTCCAAGACTGGAAAATTTATTTTCTGCCAAGAGAAGGGACAGTGAATCATTGTTCAGAACAACTCTGCTAATCCCTGGAAATGGCACCACCTGCACTTCTTCAGCCATACATATTCCAGTTTCCCTTGAAACAACATCATCAGGAAAGCAATCTCACAGTGCTAGAAGGTGATCTTGTTTCCTCCTTGTCTGGCTTCAGCTCAAACATCTTTTTGTGTTTGGCAGAAGCTGTTTCTTTCTCTGAAAGGTTCCAAGCAGATAATGGATAATGACCACTTCTCATTCCTCCTTCTCCAAGATGTCGAACTGCATTAAGCACCCACAGACAAATCTTAACCTGGCTCTTTGTAGGAGTTCAGAGCTACAGTTTCATCCCAGCCTGAAAATCAACTGGAGAGAGAAATTGGCAGCTGGGGGAAAAATAGTTCCCTACTCCATTGCATAACCCTTTATCAAGGACATTTTGGAATTTAACAGGATTAAAACCAATAGAACACTCTAGAAAAACAATGGAATTCCATGGAAAGAATTCTCAAAATATGAAATTTGCCATAAAGGAGTGAATTGTGGAATTTCAGAGCTTTTAAGGCTATGTTCAAAATTTCTGTACCATGGAAATAACTTCCTGTAAAGTTCTCCAAGGTGGAAAGAGAACACAGGGAAAGGTTCCTGAATTGGGCACAGAGAGCACTCGGAATGGAAGGGACCAAGGGACATCTCTGGCCTGAAAGTCCTGGTGTTGAGTTTTAGTTCCTGAGGAAGGTTTGGAGATCCCCAGAAAAGGCTGGAGATGCTCAGTTCTCTCTTTGCTGGGAGGCCAGTTCATTCATTCTGATAATGGGGCATTTTTTGCAGCTTTTGCTGCTGTTACTATTTACCATCACACCCACACTCAAACTGCAGTGGCTCCATGTGGATCACCACCATGGTGATGAATTTTCTGTCCAAAACAACTTGTCACCTCAAAGGAGGGATTTTTCCCAATAATCCTTTGGGTTTTTTTTCCCCTAGAAATTTATTTTCCATGTAGAGCAGCTGATACCAAGGCAAGAATTCCTGCTCTTGCAGAGTAGGAGAAGGAACACCCACCACCATCCACTGCAGGAGGACAGGAGCAGCTTCCTCAGGAGCAAGGAATGAGTGGTTTCCACATTGCCTGAATTCTAACACACAAAGGCAATTCCACGAAGCCATAACTATTATGTATATACAATGCTGAAATGAAGCAATTTGGGGCTTTCATTTTGTTGTACTTTAATTAGAGTTGTGTTATAAAGTTTTCAATTAAATATCCAATTTCCCACTGGTTGAGAAGGCAAAATACCCCTGAGTTTCAGTGGGCCCTCAGCAGCAAAACCAGAAGAGGTGATGTCCTTTGCCCTTCATCCTGCACAGTTATGAGCCAAATGATCAGTGGCTGGAGGGAACTGCCTGTGAGTGACCCATACACTCAAAAACAATAATAAAGCAGGAAAAAAAACCCAACACAAGCAAAAAGAGAGGTGAGCTGATGTGAGCTGCTGAGCTGAGTGCAGAGGAGGAAAGGAATTATTGTGGAGGTTTTTCTTAAATAATTTTCCTTAAGGATGACATTGCATAGGTAGTTATTGAATAAAAAGCAGCAAGCCAACCTTGCTATGCTTTGAATTCAGTTTGAATCCTTTCCATGCCAGGTCCTGGCTGCTGCAGGGAAGGATTCCATCATGTTGGAGCCAGGAGCTGTTGGTGTTTGGTGATCCCCAGATTGTATTTCCAACTAAAATACTCCTAAAGAATGTTGTGACTGCAAAGAGCTCAAGCTCCCCCTTGCCCCAACCACCTCAGCTGCCCTCCCTCACACCACACTCCTGTCCTGGCCTCAGCAGTGAGGTTTGGGACAGG
>NC_031788.1:12875956-12886594 GCF_001522545.3 Parus major
TGCAGCATGGCCTGAAAAATTCAAGGGATAGAGTAGCAATATACAAATATGTTTTCCTCATTAGTCACTTTAATTGCACCAGTGTAACTCACTTTCCTGATGAAAAGAGAAGTCTGAAACTTTTGTCTCCCTTTGCCTTTCTTCTGTTTTCTCTTGTCCTATTTATTGTTGTGGGAAACAGCAGAGTGGCTTTGTAAATTTATAGATTACTTCATTTAAAATCCAAGTTTCAAATTATGTTTTCCCTCTTTCATTATCCTAGGTTGCCCTAAGTACCAAGCTAAATTTCTTTCAATGGCATGAGCTACCAATCAGAATCACAAAAAATATATATCTATAGAAATTGAAATTGTAATGAGTCTTACCAGTGTATTGCTAACACTTTGGTTCATTTGATATGAACTTTGTTTTTTTAAAGTACCACATGGTAAGGCTTTGAAACTTCAGTTTGTAAAAAAAACTGTAACAGCCTTACAGCCTTTGAAGTCACTACTGATATAACTCTGAACAGATCCATTCAAGTTCAACTAACATCAGACAAATGTTTAGTGTATCAGAGGAAGCCACAAAAGCAAGGATTTCATCAATATTTCACAACAGCCTCAGGGAAACTGTAGATTGCAATGCTGTAGGGCAGCTAATGGAATTACACACAAGGGTTTTGTACATTTAAAATAAGCAGCTACTAAAAAAATTACCCTTCAGTTTGATAGAAACTGTATAAAACTGCAGATGGGAAACAATTAAATAGCTACCAACATTTATCCATGTCAGCCTGATAGGTCATTTAATAACAGGTATTTCTTTCCTCCTTTCCTTTTTTTTCCTGGTAGGGCAATAATAAAGATTAACATTTATGAAAAGTAGCATAAAATATAGCGCAGCCAAATGAATAATTAAAGATGCTTCTGAAGAATTTGTTTGCTATTGTATGGCCGTGAAGACTGCTCTCCAGTAATGAAGTACATTTATATTAACTACAATTATAAATAGAAAGAAGATGAGGATTATGTTTATGGACACTTTCTTGTTATCCTAAAAAAAAAAAAAAGATCTTTGGTTTGTTTCTATTGAATCCATGGTTTATTTCATGGACAGCACGTTCTCCTTGGAAGGAGCTCGGCCTGGCTTGGGGCATGTGGGTGCACAGGGAGCAGGACACAGGACACGCAATAAACCCTGAGAGATCAACAACAACACTTTCCCTGGAGAGGCTCGTGGGCAGAGAGGAGAATTCAGCCCTGAAAGTTCGAGGTTTATTCTAAAAACAGATGCACAGAATCATGTTCCTCCTCAGTGCTATAGTCAATGTGCAAAGACCTTGCAGAACCGGCCCTTCGGGCAGCTGGGTTTGGGTGTTCAGGTTGGGAAATTGCTGTTTCTGTTAATAACAGATCAATAGTACCATGGGAGAGACAAATTATTTGCTTACTGTTGTGAAAAGGCTGATTATTTCTTGGCCAGTCCAACTCAAAACAGACCAGCTTGTCTAAATCCGACAGAGCGCTCGATCCCATGGAGAAGTTAAGCCCAGCTCAAGAGAGCTCCTAAACGTTTGTCCCTTTTGGGGTAAGAGCAGTGAGTATAACAAAAGCCAGGCTTTCCTGAGGACTCAGCATGCTGATTCACTGATGGCTGGAGATGAAGCCAGCAGCACTTCCCCCATGTTTTATTAAAGCTCAGAATTCCTGCCCAGCTGAAAATTCTGCCTAAAAGACAAGGCCCTTGCAAAAAAGCATTGCCTTCTATCGGACTGATTTTAGAAAATATGAATATGGTTTTAAAAGTGCATTACTGTAACATTTGTCTGAAGAGCAGTGGATTTTCCTCTTGGCTACTCAGTCCCAGCACAGCTCCAATAAGATGTGCTTTAAGCCAGACTTGCCAGAAACACCAATAAATCCGTGCTGGTTCCTCAGAGCTGGTTAAACACTGCAGCATCGTTTCTCTCTCAACATCTCTTTAGATAAGGTACATAAGTAGAAAGTGGGAGTATAATGAAATCCATCTTCTTCATCTGCCTGCTTTGTTTTGATCTTGCATTCCAGGCAATAAAAAACTGCAAATAATTTTGAAGTGTGACTTTTCCCTTGCTGGGATCACGGCGTTCAAGGAAGAATACACAGATCATCAAGTGGCTGATTTCCCTCTTTATTTTCCTTCCAAGAACATCCTGCTGCATGTGGTGGCCCAAATGAACACTCTGCTTCTTTGGTGACAAATATGATGGCCAGCAAACATTGACTTTTGACCATTAGGCCTGCCTGCACTTACAGGCACATCAGCATCAGAGGACTAAGGCAGCATGAAGGTCATTACCCCCGACAGCATCTTCCTTGCACCAACTTCCCAGAGATGTAAGCAATAAGCACTTGCAGGAGATTGATACGATACTTTGTGAGTAATTTGGATGAACTATAACACTAACCCAGTAAAGTATTATAATTTTAAATGTGTCCAGAAAATAATTGAAATTCTGGTTTAGCTTCATCATAATGCACAGCACTGGGTATATTTAACAGCTGACTAGTTTAGCATGAATATTGCTTTACAAATGAGGTCATATTGTTTTTAAGAAACAATATTGCTATCAAACATGTTTAGGAGGAAAAGCAAGAGATTATGAGTACACTTTTAACCTTTCTGTCTCTTTCTATATCTGTTTACTATGGTGATTTAGGTGCTCAGTGTTGTTTGAAGGCAAACATAGAAGGTTCTGGCATTTAAAAGAGAACCAGTAATGAGCAACTGGCAGTCAGATTCTTTCTTATTATTACTCTGTCACAAAATCTCTGTTCTACATCACTCCATCTTTGCAACACCAGTCAGAGATGAGAAAGGTCAAAACATCTTCAGATGTGCAGACACAACACCTTTGCAGGAGGAGGGATACCCAAACAAGCCATCCAAAAGAGCGTTCAACACAAAATATGGACAATTTCCATCCACCTCCACAATATTTGGGTATTTCTCTGCCAGGGAAGGGCACACAGAGGGTCTGATCCTGCTTTTCCTGTCTCTTTGCAGCCAGCAGAGCCAAAACTGCAGCAACTGGGAGAAGAATCAGCCTGTAACCCTTTAAAATCCCTTTCAAAATGGAAAAACTTGGAAGGTCCTGCCTGAAATATTCTCTCTGAGAGGCAGAACCTCAGGTGGCTCTGGGAGCATGACCTTGCAACCAGTTTTGCTTCAAATTAGGGGGAATCGTCTCCTATCACTCTCTTGATTACCAATGTAAACAATGCATGTTTATTATTACTCTGTTAGTTCATTTTTTATTGATTTGATTTATTTATTTGCTCTTTTGTTATTTACTGTTTCTAATGCCAGCACTGTCCTGCAAAAAATTTTTACCAACGTGGAATAAAATTCTTCTTTCCCCCAAAACCTCCCTGCTTTGATTCACCCCAGAACTTCCCTGTCTTTCCACCCAATCTGAGATTCTGCCTCACAGTTTATTTCCAGATATAAAGACCTTTGAATAGTAAGAATTCTAATAATTGTCAGTAGTAAAATTAGTACTGTTGGCTCCATTCTGCAAAGAAACTTGTGCAAAACAAATCAATCCGTGTCAAAAGGAAAAACTTCCAACTGATATGGAAAATAAACACAGTGTTCAAGTATCTATCAAGAATCATAAAATAAGGGAAAGAGAAGAGAAAAAAAAATAAAAGAAAAATCATTGAAACACAAATATAAAGCTGTGTTCTTTTAAATTGGGTCTCAAATGATCCAAGGAAGGGTTGAGAGCCAGGGCCAGTGCACAGATCATTTACAGATCATAATCACCCCAGTCTCAGTCTGCATTCCTGCCCTGTCCTAAGTGATATCTGACATTTATCACACTGGACAGAGCATGAAAAAAGAGGCAGCAATAACAGGAGGCTGCAGCTGCACAGGCTCAGCTTTTCCTGAATCTCAGCAAGAAATAACAACTCTGAGTTATGGGCAAAAACTCCAGTAATCAGAGAGGTCATTACTGACAGAAACAACTTCTCCAGCACAGGTACCATGATGTCACCACTGCTGAAGAGAGGGACCTCAGAGGGTACAAAAAAGCCATTTATTATTTCCAGCAGAAGTGGATCTGAGGCCTGCAGGAGGTCACAAAACACTCCAGTGATCAAAAATCCAGACTGAAGTCCTGAAAGAGCTGAAAGGATGGATTAACTATGACCCAGCTCTATAACAGAACAACAAAACTTTGTACAAAACTTCATGAACTTCCCCACGTTTTTGTTTTTGGTTTTTTGTTCTGGGGCCTCTCAGACTTGGAAGGAAATGCAACAGAGGGCATCTGACCTCTACCAAATTATTCAGAATACTGACTTTCAAAGATGAATTGCTGCTGCAGGTAAGTCCAATATTTAAAAAAAAAAGTTTTAAAAAGGACTATTCAAAAATGTTTACAGAATTAAAATACATTTATTCTTGTTCTAGTATTCCCAAGGTTAAGTGCAGAATTTTCAAGTGATTAAATCCACACAAAAAGCAAAATTCTTCATTTTTGTTTTAATTTCTCCCTCCTCCATTTCATCAGCATTTAACTGGGACACCATCCCTGGAGATCTGCACTTGGGCAGAGGAGCAAATGGGCCTGGGTGTTTATCTGGGCATCATTTTCTGTCTGTGTGGCATCATTTATTTCCTGGGAAAGGGCCCATGCCAGGTCAGATCAACTCTTTGAGCAGCCAATCCATCAGGTGGGAGCAGATGGCAGGGGAGGCGTAAGGAATGGCTGGAAAAGGAGGAAAAGCTGAAATGGATGGAAGTGAGAAAGTAATAAGAAAGTGATCAGTGAAAGTACAAGCACCAGGAAATAAATCAATCAAAGCTCTGAGAGTCCCTTCAACGTGAGCAGGGCTTTAACCTCCACAGCAACACGGGAATCTGGAAGGTTTTCCCTCAAAATTCTCCTGGGAATCAGGAGGATGAGCAGAGCAACATTACTGGAGAGAACTGGAGATAAAGCCCAGTCTGCTTTCTGAGAGGTGCAGGGAGAGGTTGGGACAAGGAACATTGCAGGGAATTCTGGCCATTGCGTTTCCATCCATGTTCCAGCTGTGTTTATTCTGTGGGAATGTGGCACAGGATCTGCACTAGGATTTTAAACAGAGCCCTGGAGCAAAAATTGAAATAAGAATTACGCAGTGTCGTAATAAAAGACTCACACACTAACTTGACTTCCTGAACAGAAACCCACCCAATCATTTCAGAGGCTTGCCTTCAAACCAGGAAAATCCATTTGCCACCAAGAATCTGATTTTTAGTGACAAAAAAATTTCATGCACCTTATCTAGCACAGGTTTTGTCCTGAGTGCTGATAATGTGAAAGCAAAACTTGTAATTTCTGCTGTTTTTATCAGTGGGAGCTGTGCAAGGGTGGTTCTGCACAGCTTTTTGACAACACACGAGGATACTCTGGCTGTGGACACCAAGCCAGACTTGATTTGCTAAGTAGAGAAAGTCCCTTAGGATTTTATGGGTAAAGTTGATTTGGAGCTATAAAATTGAAGCATTTATTACAGACCAGAGGCCAACAACACTTCATTACAGACTGTCTAAACACTTTCAGTTTATCCACTAGGTTCAAATCCAAACAGTACTTCCCTTTCAAAGCACTTCAGCCTGGTTTCCTTTCTCTTCCTACCAGCAATAACACCTTAAAAAATGCATTTTTAATGTGTTTATCAATCTAAAATGTAAATTAAGGCAAAGCCTGCCACAAAACGAGCCAATACCTGCACAAGGTTTGTCTTAACAACTCCCAATTCTCCTTGTCTGCATGGGCTAATTTCTGTATCCACCAATGAACAGATGGAATTTGACCAGTCTGTATCTGAATTTTGTAATTTTATTTTATTTTATTTTATTTTTATTATGCTGCTCTTTCTGTGCAGTCAGTTCCTTCACACCGACTGGAAATGGGTTGCACAAACAAAGAGAGAAAAACATGTTGAAAGGAAGGAGTTGCAGAAAGACTGAAATTGCTTTTAATCCATTATTTAAAAATTCACCATGTTTTAGTCTCTGCCCCTTTCAAACAAGTCTTTAAACACTCACTGGGAGGAAAAGCAACCAAAAGTGTCAGGGGCAGCTTGATTCCACCAGCTCTTGGGGTCTCTGGAGCTCCATGCACTGAGCAGAGAAGCCTGACTCTGAAGGGTTTCACTTCTAATAATTTTTCAGATGTTGAGGATATATTAACTTTTCCATGAACAAGAAACTGAATTTCTTACTGGTTTAACTTTTCTGAAGCAAAAGGATTTAGGGAGAGGAAGAATTGGCTCAATGTTTTGTTTTTCTTGGCTCTCTCCTGTTCCTGTTTCTTTTTTGTGTGATGGGCACCAAAAGATCACAGAATCAGAGAATTTAGGTTGGAAAAGACATCCACAGTCACTGAGCCCAACCATTAATTCCAGCAAAGATCTTTTGGGGGCATTAATCCCATTCTGTGGAAGGCAAAGTGTTGCCCACTACTTTGGAAATGAAACAGTGAATTCCCACTTCACCTCGTCAGTTATCATTAATCTAAAAAAACAAAAGGATAAGATGATTTCCCATATTATTTCCTACTTTGTTTGTCCTCATGTGACTCAGAGACAACCTCTCATATGAAATTCATCTTCTTCCCAGCACGATTCAACTCCTCCACCAGTATCAACTGCCCCAAGGTGGTTTCACCACTGCCTTTTCCTCCTTCCTCTATGAGCAGCCTCATTTTTCTGCCTTTTCTCCTTGACACTGGTGAAAATGCTGGTGTTGGAGGAAGCAGACAATTAAAGGTCAAAAATTCAAGTGTTTTTCTGTTCCGCCCTGCATAAACCCATTGCTGTCAGGGAGGCAATCATGTCTGCAAATGCACTTTACGGGGCTGAAATCTGTTTCTCAACTTAAACCATGTAACATTTAAATATCAAAAACTTTGTTTTCTAATGAGAGAAGTATTGAGGGGGGAGAAATGAATTATATGCTTGATGTATACTGAAGGCTGGGAAAATTAAGGCCATTTCCCATGGTGAGAATGCAGTGATTTCAGTTTGTGAGAATAAATTAAACCTTTGGGAAAATTTGTCTTCCATTAAATTGAACAGCTAAACAGGCACAGAAGATTTTAATGTCACCACCAGCAAACCCCAAAGGTTACAAAAAGAAAAAGAAACAGTGTTTGCTTGTTTGGAAGTTCTCTGTCTCTCTACCTAAGAAAAGATGCAAACTGTAAATGTATGTTGAGACACAAAGACTCTTAAAGATCATAATTCCATTCCTATACCATATGCTATTAATGTCTGTCAACACTGTTTAGCCAGCAACTGCTGACAGAACCATATTTGCTATCTAAATACATCATAAATAAATCAGTAATGAACTGCTTTAGTAAACCTTCTGCACTGATTGGAAATACAGATCGAGTAAACAAACTCTGGGGATAACATTTTGCAGCTCCAAGTACATACAAGTGTTTAATGTCAGTGACAAAGTCACTCACACCTCTCTCTCTGCAAGGCACCAGGCGGGGAGAGAAAATCCTAAGGATGGCAAAAGTGTTTAATCAATTGTAGCAAATGTACCTGTCAGCATTCATCATATTACCTGTCCTAGGTTGTTGGGGTTTTTTTTACCTGATGTAAATCTCAGCAAAGGGAACAAAACCAAAGCCCTGGGCTCAGTGCTGGTCCCTGGGCTCAGGAGAGGTCACCACACCTGGCTGAGCTTCCTGGGCTCTCCCAGGCAGACCTGAGCCACCACAGCCTCTGCCCAACTCTTGCCAAGCAAAAGAGCAGATTTTGTCTTAAATATGAGCCTTTTTCAGGACAAAAACCCGGGAATGCATCTCCAAGAGGATCCTGATCTGCTGCAGGTTAACTGGGAGTTTTGCACTGCAGAGTTTCTGCTGCTGTTCAAGGGGAAAACGCACATTTGTGCCAGAATTTTTGTGATGTGGAATACACTGAAATCGAAAACTTCAGGTACTTTGTGAATGTACAAGATAAAAAATAGTAGGAAACATTCCCCTGTTTATTCAAGCAAAACCTATCAAATGTCACCTGGACAAAAAAGGAACTGTTTAGTGAAGAGGGGCTGGAACTGGGATTTATCTCATGAGGTGGAACACTGAGAGACAGGAATTAGTAGTAATGTTGTCTGTTAAATATAAAAAAAAAAATCCACCAGCACCATAAAATTGTAACTCAATAAATATCTAAATATCTCCAGACTTCCCAACTCTTTTTTGACACAGGTTTTTTGAAAGTTACTTTCTGACAGCTTTCTGGTAATTAGACACCACAGCTTTATATCAGAACAGTCTTAATTAAGACTGCAGAGAGATGCTAAAATTATAATTTCCTCTATGCTATATTTTAACAGCAGAAATTCTTGGAGATCCCTGTGGGATGAGACTTTAGTCCAGAATAAAACAAGTGCTAATTTATCACGATGCTCGCAATGGATGATATTTTAAAAAATAGAATTGATCTCCTGGATGGAGGATGCCAAGTTTCTCTTGATGCCATCAGACAATTGAATTACCCTTTGTTTCCCCCCAGGTTCACAGCCTGATGCTGTGTAAGATGCAGAGAAGTCCCTGTTTACCAATCCAGGGCTGGCAAGGCTGGGAAGCAGTGGAGGTGTTATCCCTTACAGCAGGAACGGGCTCGGAGCAGCTCCCCGTGCCCTTCCAGAGGGATGGAACAGGATCCATCCATCTCCCACTGCTGCCCTGCCCTCTCTGCCCACCTGGAGCTGCCCTGGGAAAGGGAAGGAGCCTGGGCTAGAAGGAACACGGCTTTGTGAGGGAAGAAAGGTGGAATCCTATCTTCCAATAAATCAGGATATAAATTTAAATTATGAGCACCTTAAGAAGACGGAGGTTCATGCAAAAGAATACAGCGTAAGACAAGGTTCCCTCTGGTGTCATTTGTTTTCGTGACAAGCTGCAGAGATTGCTGCAATAGAAGAAGTCCCAAGCTCCTAAATACCATCTCAAGTAGAGTTCATGTAAAAAAGAAGAGAAGCGGCACCGTCTGGATGATAAACATTCATATTTTACAACCTTTCAGTTTATTTACTGATATATCTTTTTCTAACTATATTTGTTGTTTGTATCAGCTTGCCTAGGCAAAACAGAGCCATACATAATTCAGGGCTAAAATTGCCATCAAGTCACCGCAGAATCGAAACAAATAGACCCCAAACGTATATTTTTCATTAATAACCCTCCATTACCAAGTTCCGACACTTGGAGGCCAAAAATAAATAAATAAAGAGGCAGGATAAGAAAAAAAAAAAGCAAGACACCTCATTATTTAATGGCAGTCTGGCTGTGCTGGGAGCAGGTGGGGGATTTGTGTGGGACTTGGTGCTCTGTGTGACCTGGGAGCGGTGGCCAGGGCCAGGAGGAGCCATCAGCCACTCGGCCAAAGCTGTCAGCAGCCCTCAAGCCTGCGAGACAAGGCTAAGTGTGAAGGCTCCCATGCCACTTACACATTTCATTTTTTGCTGTCTTCCTGTCCAAAAAAAAGAGGAAGAAATGGGAAAAAAAAAAAAAAAAAGAGGGGGGTGGAGGGGTGGAGTGGGGAAAAGGAGAGAGAAGAAGAACTGTTAATTTCCAGCTGAAAATAGCAGCTGCTAATGGGCTTTTGCACTCCTTTAGTCGCTGCAAGGTCATGGTCAGAAGTAGCCTGTGATTGATTCTAAAGAGAAGCTCGGTTCATGTCTGTAATGGACATTAAAAAATCTGAAAGGAGCTCAAAAGGGAAAACAAAAATGTGACACATTTTATGGAGCCCTGGAGTCCTCCAGGTTCTCAGGATGAACTTGGAGGGTGGAATCATGCCCTGTTTTTTTTAATTGTTCCTCATAATAATTATTGCAATACAAGGAACAATTAATGGTGTAGATTAGTCTAACTTCATCAATTTTATGGCCATTTTATTGCTTTTTCTTGCAGCTGCGAGAGGCAGAGCCCGCCTCCTCCATCCCCGTGTGTAAAGGGTTAAATGAGATGAGTGACAGCCTTTCTGCATGATTTACAACTTGGAGCCCTGTAGTGAAACCAGCGCTTGATGGATGATCCTGAAAGACGGAGACTAACCATAAATCATGTCTTTGAATCATTGACAAAGATAAAGGAGAGAAAGAAAAAGCACTGGCATTGACATTCATTCTCCCAATAATGTACATTGACTAGTTACAATACAGAGCCTTAATTAAAAACGCGAACTCCAAGTAGGCACCTCAGTGCAGGCAGCGGCTCCGGGAGCCTCGTGGAAATCACAAATGAAAGTTCCAGCCGCATCCAGGAGAGCTCACCTCGCTGGGAAAAGCGCTGGGATGTGCTCTTGGGAAACAAACCCCACTCAACTCCTCGGTGTTTAACACCCAGCTTTTCTTTTTTTGTGCCTGTTCTTAATTTCAGCTCATTGTCAGAGCCCCCGCCCAGGCAAGGTGAGAGCTCTGTTGTTTCAGGCGCTGGCTGCGATGCAGAGATGCCAATCTCCCAGGGAAAACAAAGGAAGGGCTATTATTATCCCTGCAGCACGGAGGAATACAGGGATTGCTCCCGGAGATCTGGGATGATGGCTTTAGGAAAGCGGAATGCGTTTGTAAATCCTGAGAGCTCTGGGACAGAAAGGT
>NC_031788.1:12886954-12889483 GCF_001522545.3 Parus major
TCCAAATTTACAGTAGGGATGAGAAGAAAGCTCAAATTCCTCACTGCTCAAGGTGCCACTGGTGTCCACTCACACGAAGGGATGCCCGACCTGCCCATCTGCAAACATCAGCAGCACCTGAATTCTTTCCTTCCCAAAAGCAGAGCTATCACCTTTCCCTTTCAGAGCTGGGCAATACACTTAATATTGCACAAGAAGTGAGAGAAAACCCCAAAGAAGCAGTTTCCAAGAGACTAAAGAGATGCACAGAAATGAAATACTAAAGGAAAGATTCTATGGAGAGAAGAGAAAGGCCTAGAGATGCTCATTTCTCACTGTGCTTCATCTTTGCAAAAGAAAGCCACAGATCTAAAAAGTTCACGTGCTCACGTGAGAGAAAACACCAGGGAATGAACTCCCAACCTTCCCAAGTCTTTGTGCCTTTCCCAAATCTTTCCGATTTAAAAGCATTTAATCCTCGTGGTTTCAAGAAAATATTGGGATTTCACACATGGCAAAACCCAATTATAAAAACAAAACCAAGGAGGACAAGCAGCACTAAGCAGGTTTTTGTTGGTTAAGGAAAGCAGCTTCTACCAGAGAGAACAACTCATGAACAGCTGAGGAGACACAACAGGGCCTATTTTAGAAGGCACAACAATCATAATAAATTCCTTTTATTTATTTGCACAAAATATTTCCCATTCTTCCCTCTGCCTGGCCTTAGCTCTCCTTTTCCCAACTCCTTTCCCAGTCCTTCAGGTGATTATGAATATTTTTATGTGCACATTATCTGAACAGAAAATCCAAAGACTTCACAAACATGAGCACCCCTCTGCAGGCAGCAGAGACAAAGAAAAAAATGTTTGATGATTTTTCAGCTCCTTGTTTACAATTTGCAAGTTTCCTTCAGTGCAGTATTTCTAATTCAAAATATTTTCAGCAAATGATTCATAATGGCAACAGCATTTTGATGCAGGTTCACTTGGACCAGGTACACAGGAGGTTTTTTACCTCAATTTCATGAAATAGAGTTCGGTTTCAAACTTCTAAGCAAATGTGTTGTCATACAGGATTGATTGGATCTGCTATTTGTTTTCCTTAAGTATTTGCTGAAGTTTATTTTTCCAATAAACATTTCTATTATAAACAATTTCCTCAGATCTTTACCAGCAGTTAGAGGGGAGAGAACACAATCAGTTAATGAACATTTTATAAATTCAAAAGGATGAGCATTGCCTCCTTCACTTCCACTTCTGTCCCGAATCCCTCCCTCAGTTTTTGGTTTAAATTCTTCCTCTGTGTTACAAAAAAATGCCAGTGGCTCCTGAGAAAGCTTTGTTAGTAGAATATATTGCTAGAGTGAAACAAAATTGGCATGAAGCTGTGTCAGGAAAAGGTTCTTCCCCAGAGGTGCTGGCACTGCCCAGGGAATGGTGCTGGCCCCGAGGCTGCCGGAGCTCCAGGAGTGTTTGGACAGCGCTGCCAGGGATGCCCAGGCTGGGATTTTGGGGGCTGGGCAGGACCAGGAGATGGACTCTGATGATATTTTTGGGTCCCTTCCAGCTCAGGATATTCCACAATTCTATGAAATTGTCAAACTTGGAAAAATTACCCTGTATCTTTTCTTTTAAGGAATAAAAAGAAGTAAGGCAGAGAAGAACTGAAATTCAGATTTTTTGTTTGGAAACAGAAGAGTACCTGAAAGTAACAGGTTTCAAAGTACAGGGAGAAGAGGTGATGGCAACTGAACTCAGGGTATCCAGGTCAGCCTCTGCTGGGTTTTCTGGTCACAATTCCCATGGCACAGCACCAACATCCCACCATTTAATACCCCTGAGCACTACAGGAAATCAGAATCCAACCCAGTGCTCCCTAACCAATCCACAGTAAATGATTCACACCAGGGCTAAACACAATGGCAATAAAAAAGTCACATTTGGGCCAGAGCAGAGAGCCTGATTTCAGTTTGCTCCTTTAAGGGAGCTGAAGTGGCCCAATTTCCAACGCAGCTGGCTGGGTGAAGGAGCACAGCTATCCCAATTATATCATTTCACTAAATCTTGAGGTGATAGAGAAGACAGACATTGAGCTGTCACAGGAAGTGACCCTGAAACCAAGTGAGATGTTCCACTAAAAGAAGCAAATACACCTTTGTTGCAAAGTGCTGTAGAGGATGCAGAGGATGTTACTCTGCTGCTCTCAAGGAGTGTGTGTGTCTGTGTCTGTGTCTGTGTGTCTGTGTGTGTGTCTTGCACCCCCAGAGACTGTGGGAATTAACTCAGGGATCAGCTTTGAGAGGATCTGGGATGCAGCTGAGTCACTCCTGATTCCCAGGAATGCAGCTGGCTGGCCAAGCTGTGATGGGAGGGAAAAGAGCTCCCTTGGTGCCAGGCTGAGGGTGAGATGCTGTTTTAGGGGTGCCTGGGAAATGCCTCCTGAGCTTACAGCACTGGAGTTACAGGCCTGGACAGGACCCAGCGTGTGTGAGGAGAGTGCTGGCACTGGAAGAGGCACAGCTCCAGCCCTGGATCCTCCAGATGTGCCCCA
>NC_031788.1:12889614-12901380 GCF_001522545.3 Parus major
TGCAGTTTGCTGTGCCCCAGATGTTCCAAAGAAGGACAGTTTGCAGTTTGCTGAGCCCTGGCTCCCCCTCTTTGAGCAGGGAGCTGTCATGGACCCACCCAGGCTGATCTCTGTGCTGTGCCCTGTCCCCAAAGCACAGAGGACCTCTGGGCTCTGGGAAGAATTCGGTAGATTTGAGGCTACACAGGAGGGTGGGAGAGGGGGAAGAGTTAATACAATAGGTTTTGGCATTTGACAGAGAATACTTATGTTTAACCATTCATAACTAAATCACATCAATTTAAGTGGATTCCATGTATTTCTGACTCTCACATTAATCTCTATGCAGAGAGAGTGTCTAAATATTTGTCTCTTTCAGTTCCGATATTGTAATTCTCTACCAAAACCAAGGGGAATCCCTTGGTTGGATTTTTTTTTTTCTCTTTTACCTCCTCTCCTTTTTCTTACCTTCTTCCCTTTATTTTCTGCTAGAAGAAAGTGGTGAAAGGCTTTGGATGATCATTTAAGGAAACAGGAATTTAATAAACCCCGTGTTTGGGTACATCACAGCTTTTATGTTGGTGCTGAACTCCACATACATTAAATCCACATCATCTATCAATCTTACAGTTGTGTGTCACTTATGAAAATCTACTGAGTATTGTTTTCATCTCGCCTTACAACAAGCAGCAAAGCCTCATGAATACTGAAGAGCATTGTAAATACTGCACATCTTTTATTTTTAAAGGTCTAGACAGTTTGCAATGGCGGGATTTCTTTGTTGAAAATTGCAGCTTAAAGCAATAATTCCCTGTTTGCTCATGTCCTGGTTTTGCTGTCCTGTGTGCAAACAAGCACAAGTGCTCTGGGTGTCATCAGAACACCTCCAGTGTTCTCCACCACGCCAGGGCTCAGCCTCTGCCAGCCATTAATCCAGCCCCAGCTTGGTTCAAGTGTGATATTATTATTCAAATTCCATCCCACTAGGAAGCAACCAGCTCTGAGATGTATCTATTCATTTCCACTGCTTTATTGAAATCTGACAACCTGCTTTTTCTACATTTTTGAATATTGCAACTTTATGACCACACACTGCCATCACCCTGCTCTTATTTGCCTCAATAGCCCTCAGTAGTGGATCTGCCACGGGCTGAATTTAATAGAACAATATTTTACTGTTAGACAGCACCTTTCATTTTGAAGAATAAAGCCTCATTGAAATTCAGTCATCTTTGGGGCCTGGAGAGGCACAGATTTTTGAGCAGGGATGTTCTGGCCAGGGACACAACCAGTCTGTGTGAAGAGTGCAAAGTGACCTTTAAAGCACACGCAGCCCAACAGGAGGTGTGAGGTGTTACACAAAACACCACCACTGAGGATTATCTGCTCCTGTTTGGGCTAGAAAAGGGGAGCCAGGTCTCCTGAGGTGATGTTATGCTGACAGACTACGAGCACAGCCCATTTGTTGGGCTGCACTGAACACTCAGAAATCTTCCTCTTGGCAATGCTTTTCCAGGCACAAGCAAAGAGAGGCTCCAGAGTTGATTAAACCTTCCCAAAGAGCCCCCAAAGGCAGGATTTGGCTCATGAGGGAGGGGGGATGTTCAGTGTGGTTCCTACTTTACAGAGACCCAATATCTTCTGCAGAGGTTTAACAACTTGCTGGTTTCTTTTCTATTTGCTCGTTGTCCTCGTTATCTTGTCAGTCCTACAAACGCACATCAACTTTTCCTGCAGATTATACAGCTTATCACAAGCTGAGAGCTAACAGAAATCTCACAGAGAACAGGGACTTTGTGCTACTTGCAGGACTAAGAATTGCAGGAGTGACTTCTAACCCTTCTGTTTGTTTCTATTTCCATGCCAGAAAAGGTAACTTCTGTTCTCCTCGGACACAAAGGCAGAGCTCCCCTGCCTTCAGTGCTGGGAGCTGTGCTGGAGCTGCAGCTATTCTGGGGCTTGAACAGCCTTTTGTGATTTCTCTGAAAGAACTGGTGGAATCAATCTGCTGCTACTTGTCCAAGCAATTCAGCTTCAGTGGCAGGATTAAGAGCTCCCATTTCAATCTACTCCAGGCAGGAACAGGGAGCAGTGTCTCATAGATTATCAGGTTAATGAAGGGTAGGTACTGAAGGCTCAAGAGCCAACCTGTAAAGACTCTGCTGCTGATTCAGAAGCACTGGATGAGAGATCCAAAACTTCACTGAACGCTGCCCCCATCCAACCACGCTGGCAATGGGTGTGGGGTCATTACAGCTGAGTTGTCAAAGCAGGGAGAGAGAATTCCAATGTGTTCCCCTGCCTACATTTGCTGAGAAATGTTGGCTTGGGATAGGTTTAGTAATTTAAGCAGATCTTGGTGTTGCACCAGGCTAAATTCAAACCAGATTAAACCTGCCTGACCCAAGAGAATCAGGACATGAAGCATCCACGAGTGTCTTGGTTTTGTGACCCCAAGTATGGCAGAAGGGGTTCTGCAAAGCCAGGACATTCCCTGTGTGTTACTGGGCAAGGGAGCGTTTGCCATATCCAAACCCAGCTCCAGAGCAACCCTGCACTGTGAGTTTGACAAACAGATATGATTTCACAAAAGCACTACCAAAACCTCGGGAAATGTACGTGATGCAGAGGGAAAGAATGTGGAGTGTGCTGCATCCCAGTGTGCCCGGTGCTGCAGGCTCCCAGCACATTGTACAGCCTGCTCTGCAGAGCCCGGGTGGGGCCATTTGCTGCATCTGAGGAGCAGACCTTTCATTTAGATCTGCAAAAAATGTGCAAGTTTGTAAATTCATCAAAGAAATCTAATCCACCTATTGTCTTCTGATGTCTCTGCTAAGATCCTTCCATATGAATAGAACTGCTTTTAAGAGCACCACCCCTCCCCACCCCACCCCCCAGCATTTCCTGTCCTCTCACCTTAAAAAACAAGCCTGAGAACTTTTCCACCAAAGCAGCCATGTGGAGCCAGAATTGTTTCAGATTTACCCAGAGCCTTTGCTCACATCCTGTCGGGTGTTAAAAATCCCTCAGCTGCTTTGCTAGGACCACCCGGCTAGTTCTGAACCACATCTGACAAAATGATACTGTTCACTTCCAGAACCCATCACACAGTTATTCTTGGATAAAAGGTAAAGCAAATAGCAGCCAACTGCTCACTGCTGCAGAAACGAAGACCATCTAGCCATTTATCAAAGCTTCAGACAACCAGCTTGCTTTGAGCTCAGCCACCTCTCCCATTACAGCTTTAAACGATAACACGCCATAATATCAGAAATGACAAATGGAACCGGGGGCCCAACCTATACACAATCAATACCTGCTCTGAAATAAGAACCATCTTTAAAGTATTGACAAAGGCAGCAGCAATACGGATAAAACTGCAATTTTTCCTTGAATTGTTTGGTATGGCCACTGTCAACATTCATTTGTCCATGACATTCTTTTTTTTTTTTTCCCTTCATGAGAGCAGCAAAACCCCAGGGTGTGCAAGTATTGTCAAGCCATTATAGTGGCCCTGTGTCTCCTGTTTATTGGAGGGTAAGAGCACAGGGCCGATTGCAAGTGACTTTGCCAGAGCTGCCGGGGAACCGCCGTGTGGAGAAATTCTGCTTTACACTGAGAGAAATCAGAAAAATCTAAGATGTCATCAGCTTCATTCCATTGCAAGGGGCTCCTCCAGCTCTTGGGTTTATTTAAAACACACCCATGAACCCTCTGCAGAAGCAGAATGGCAATTCTGGGTTGGGTCAGAAAGACTGAAGGATTGCTGGAGGAAGCACCTTGTGGGCCAGCCACTTCCACCTCCAGACTTTAATAAAACCAATAATACTTTGTACTTTTATGGCATCTCAGTGTTCACCACATTTCACAGACTCCATGAAGAATTAATAGCAATGCAAAATACTCTGCAAATGTTCCTATCCCCTTTGGATGGGGACACTGAGCCAGGGCCAAAGCGAATGGCTTGGTGAGGGTCAGGCAGGGCACTGTGACAGCTGGCCACAAAAACTTCTCCTGAGCCATCCCTGGAAGCACTGATCACTCCTCCTCTTCCAGGAAAATGCAAGAGGTGATGAAGGTGACTTGTGAAGGGTGTAAGTCACACAGGAATCATCTCCAGACTACATGTACAGCCAAGGAAGTATGAAAGAAGGGATTGGAATTGCCACCAAAGAAACACAAAATTGTCCCCAGAGTCACCCACAGCACTAGAAAGAGGATAATGACTTCTGAGCTCTTTCGAGACATAAACAGCCATGCCTAGGCTTTCCTTACAGCCTCAGTGAAAGGAATGCTTACAGGGAAATTCATCTCTGAGGAGGTTTGTGGTTACTAATTGGCCTGAGCTCATCACAGGAATAGAAGAGATCCCAAACCTTTGCAATGCAGATGAAGTGGGCCACACCACTGTGCACACCTGCGGGGGAAGGGGCATTTTCAGTGGCACTGGATAAACGGACCCCTGCTGTTCATTTCCAAAGCAGCATCAGCAATAGCCACTGCCCTGGAAAATGATCGTGAAGAGGGAAAGGCTGACAGAGAAAAGCTTTAAACAGGGGAATATGAAGTGCAAAATCGACATTCCAATGGCAAGTCTGCCAGCAAACTCCCAAACACATCCCAGGCCATACCCAACCTGATTCCAGGACCTGCAGGGTGTAACCCCAAGGCAGAGCTGCCGGGCTGGGAACCCCTGGGAGGCTCCAGTGGTGGAATCCTGCCCATCTCACAGCTGATGTGCAGCTTTGCTGGGTCCCTCTCTGCCAAACTGCCAGCTCCAGCTTACAAAGGGAAATATCTGGCAAAGGGGCTGGAATTGCTCAGAAGTGCTTTGGAAACTTCAAACCGAAAATGAGCCAGAGAAGAGAAAGTGTGAATAAAGCAACAAAGGTAAAGGAGCAGCTGGATATCAGCCAAGTGGTCCTGAAGGATACCCTAAAAAGCACCAGGCATGGCTGAGTGAGTGGGACACAACTGAGGGAAAACCCTTTTATAATAAGATCTTATAAAGAGTGGGGAAGGAGGGGCTCTAGGGCTTGGCAGTTAATGGCATTTGGGCACAGAAACAAATCCAGAGCTGGGGCCACTCACTTCCCTGACATCCTGAAAAGTGGGAGTCTCTTTTTAAATAGCTTTGGCTAAGCCCTTGAAGTTTTTGGGTGGGAAATGGTTTTTATTATTGGTTGTCATTAGTGCCTGAGTAAGTAAACACACCCACTCCTGTTCTGGAGGCAGCGTGAAGCCGGAGAGAACCTGCTACACGAGTGCAGGAGAAAAGCCCGGCTGTCTCCCGTGTTTCAGTCTGCACGCAGTGCTGCTGGCTGCTCTGTTCTGCAGGGATCCTCTCCCAAAGGTTTCAGTCTGTGCTGGGATTAGGCTGCTTTCTGCTTGGCTGAGTGACTCGCCTTGGATGAAGAACATGACAAGCAGGGTAGGAGGCACAGGATGCTGTGCACATGTCCCCTCAGCTCCGGGTGTTTCCTCGTGGAAAGGCACCAGCTGCCGGTGCCAGACCCGCTACGGAATCCGAGCGCTCTCGGAGCACTCGTGTGGCCTGGAGAATGTGCTCACAGCAGGAGCAAGGCACAGGCACAGGCCAAGTTTAATATTGATTTTAGCACTGCTGCACAGATTAGGCCAAACCAGAATAATCCCTTCAGCGCAAAACGTGGAGGAGTCAGCAGATTTCCTGGAGTTCTCTGTTCAGGACACCCAGCTCCTCTGCTGGCTGATGGATATTTGTGAGGGGGATGCTGCACACCAGTCCCCGAGCTCTCTGCACGCTGGCACTGCTGGAGGGAGCTCCTCTTGCCACCTCTCCCAGCTCCAGGAACAGCCAGGGAATTGATGGAGAGGGTCAGGACAGTGCCAGGCTGGGCAGGAGGTTTTCCCCAGGACTGAAGGATGCCTCTCACCCTCTGGAGGAGGCTGAAAAATGGTTTGGAAACTCCAGGTCTGTAAGTCTTTTTGCTGTAGAAACCAGGCCATTAGTCTGCCTCACACTCAGGCTCAAGGGGAGGAGAATATCTCAGTACTAAAAAGCTGTAAAAAGCAATTATTATCGATATTACTCACTAATTATTGCAACAGTGCTGGATACTGCAGCAGACCTGTTTTGTAGGAACTGGGCTGGCAACAGCATGTTGGGATTGTGCTCCAAAGGAAGAGCAAGATAAATTAGATTTGTATAGAGCAATAATGTAATGAATAAAGACATTAAAAGAGATGAAAATAATGTAAGTCACTTTATTAAAAATCCCTAAAGAGGGCAGCAAGAGTGGAGGTGGATGTCACATCAGGATTTTGGGAAAAGGGGTGGAAATGGAATTGAGAAATGGGAGTTGGGAGAATATATTTTTTAAAAAGGGCAAGTTTTCAAAGGTAAGTAGGAAGGTTGAAGTGCAGGTAGAGTCTTAGCAGCAATTTTACAAGTGTTTAAGCAGGTTAAAAAAGAATCAAGGCTTTAATCTGCTGAGGTTCTTTTGAAAATCCTACTAGGATTTCTTCTCAAGATGTGTAACTACCCTAAAAAATCTGGCCCTGATCACTCACGGAAATTGAATTATTTTCTAGAATAAGAGTTGCCTTGCAGTCAGACTGAAGTCTCTAAGCAGTTATCAAATTAAAATAAAACGAGAATGGAAAGCAAATAAAATGAGGGTATTTGATGAAGCAGCTCTCTCATAAATACTGTTACAACGAGGGCACAAACACAGCCTGAGTGGTGACTGAGTTTGCTGAACTTTTGGGAGTTTGCCCAGGCAGCAGTTCAGGTCAGAATCTTCTGTGGCAAGAAAAGCAAGGAAGGAAAAAGGATGGCTGGCATCTCATTTACCCCTGCTCTCTGCACTGAGAGAGATTCTGTGCTGTGGGCAGAGCAGAAGCTGATGAAGAACAAAACTCCAGGACCAGATGAGGGACAGAAGCAGCAACTCCTAATTTGCAAGCAGAGCTAATGACTCCTTACCCCAGCATGTCCCTACATCCCATCCTGGCATTCATCTCTTCTGTTTAACCTTTTCCTGCCAGGACAGACAGGATCCCAAGGGACAGATGGGTTGGTTACTGGAACAATGGACCTTTCTGGTGACACCTGGTACATAAAATGGGCCCCCAGGGAGGCTGACCCCTCTTCCCATCACATCCCTGCCGCCTCCTGCTCCCCCATCCCTGCCTCGGCACTGTCTCGGCACGGCTCCAGCAAAGCCAAGGAGGCACAGACACATCTCAGCGCTCCTCTGGGATGCCAAACCCCAAAGAGCCCGGCAGTGCCCGGGCTGGGGTCGGGCAGATGTGCCCAGGGGGCTGCGAGCTCCTGGCAGAGGCTCCTCCCCAGCACGGCAGCCCGAGCACCCTGCGAGGAGGCAGTTGCTAAGGTAACTGCTTTCTTCCTTTCAGAGAAAAGCCAAGTAAACAAGCATGTAAATAGACTTAAGAGCCACGTAAATTGTTGGTGAACCTATTCTGGTTACCTTGACGATAAAGTATGAGTCTTCCAGGATTGAAACTTTCTTTGGCGTGTAAAGAATATAACACACTGTGATCTCAGGCAGCTACAGCTGGGGCTTCCAAGTTTGAGGTCTGTCTGCTCCATTTCCACACTACCCTTCTCTGCAGGGTGTGAAGGCATGCCATGTACCTGAGGCACAAGGTGCACCCATTCCCACATCCCAGCCACCACGCAGGGCTGCCCGGGGAGCCTGGCACTGCCCACATCTCCACCAAAAACCAGTTTGCTGCAGTTTTGTCCTGGGCCAGCGCCTCCCGTGCACGTGCAGAGGTGGCACCGGAGGATGACAACGAGATTTGCTCTTTTTGCTTGTCAAGCACGGCACAGGAATTCCCAAGCCGAGCTAATCGCGGGAAGCAGCAGTGATGAAGCAGCAGGTGATGCTCCGTGGGTGTGGGAGAAGCCCTGACTCCACATCAGCACAAGCAGGGACTCGTTGCCCCGACAAGGCTTCCATTGCTCCGAGGTTCCAGCTGCTCCCACGGCCCATCCAAACGTTCCCGAGGAAAGGCCGTGCTCCCCTCAGCCAGCCTCCCTCGCTGTTTAACCAGCACAGAGAGCTGAGGATGCAAAGTGGTTTTTAGCTGTGTTCCCTGATCCTGCGGCGGGCGGTGCCGCAGGAACAGAACCTCGCTGCTGGAGCAGGAGTGGGATCTGGAGCTGCCACAAATGACATCAGGCAGCATAACTATTTCAGCCCTGCCAGTCCTCAGCAGGGGTCACAGCTGACAGCAGACTTTATAAAATTGGCTGGGGTTGGGTGACTAAAATGAAACATCTCAGCTGAAAAAAAAAAAAAAAAAAAGGCAAGATTGAGGCTCATTCAAGAGCTTTCTCCTCGCACAGTTAAGGGAGAGCTTCACTACAATTGACAGCTAATTCAGTACACATCTCATAATATATTATCTCCCCAGTTCCATGACAAGTCTAGTGAGCAAGATGCAAATGAACACTTAGGCAGGTAAGTTCTTAATGTCACTTTAAGACTCAGCACAGCATCGCTGTCTTCTCCATCCAGTGGAGGAGTTGCTGGTGATGGAGCAGTTGTGGGAAGGTAACAGCAGGATGGCAGAGGAAATGGAAGGTAAAGGAGGTTAATTTATGGAAATTATCTGGGTCACGCAGTAAGTAGGACATGTCACGCACAGCTTTAAAAGTACAATAGTAATTTATTTAGGAGCTGATTCTCTCAATAGATAGTCAATGAGGGTTATCAGGAGTCAGGTAATTGTTTTGATCTCCCCATCACAAAATGAACCGCAGCATCCCCGAATGGATGCAGCAACTTCCAGAGTTGTGCAACTCTGAGGAGGCCCCCAGAGCAGGGGGAAGGTTTGGCTGGAGTGGGGCAGTGCCACTTGGGAGAGCTGTGTGGGGTCCTGCAGCCCTTCCTGGCAGCCTGGAGGGCACTGGGATTACTGGGATGACACTTTTTTGGAGCATTCAAGGATCAATGAAAATTTAAAAAAACTCAGAGGATTTTATCACTTCAGAAATATTTGTGTTTAGGGAGGGGAGAGGCGGGGAAGGGGAAAAATAACTTCTATACAAAGATACAAAACAGACTCAGACTAGTTATGAACTAATTAATATGTCCTTAATATTAATGATACAAATTAAAAACCAGGAGGGATTTTTCTCTTTGGATTTTTTTTTCTCTGTTTCCTCCCCTCTATTTTGCTGTTTTAATGCCTCAGTTGAGGACACAAAAGCTGCTCTGCCTTCACAGCATTTCCCACTGCGAGGAGCAGCAAAGGCAGGGAGATGTGAGGGGCACAGATGGAGGTGCCAAGGGGACACTCTGGGCACTGCAGGGATCCCCAGCAGCTCCAGGCTGGTGAAATTCCTGGGAGCACCTGGGAAATGTTTCATCCAAGCCAGCAGCTCCGTGCCCTGCTGTGCCTGTGCAGGTACCTGCTCTCCATGAGAAACCTGCATCCCTCAGCACTGACTCAACAGAAAATACTTTCCATTTTTAATCCTTAAGCAATTAGTTAAATCAATCCAAAAGGCTGTGTGAACAGCCTTGCACCACTGAAAAATAAATATTTTTCAGTTTAGTTAAACTTCACTCTTTTTTTTAATGCTTAAAGCCTTCCACAGGAGTGTCTGCACAGCCACAACTGGCAGCATTGCTTAAAATAAAAATCTTTCAGCTGTATCCTTTAGCTTCATCTCCCTCTTCAGAGGAGCTGCTCGTCTATCAGAACATCATAATTCCAAATTTTCCTGACTTAATTGGTTTGTTCTGTGATGCTCTCAGAGAAAATAAATTAGAGTTTCTATTTTTTTTTTTAATGAACTGACCACAAATTTGTAATGAGAATATATTTTGCAAAGCTAAAAGGACAGATCAGGATATCTTTAATCAGTTTTTAATTACAGAAGCCAGTGACTCAAAACCTTTCATACCTGACTTGGTTGCTGCTTGGACCTGGTTCCTGCCCCCTCCTCCAGGCTCAGGTCTGCAGGTGCTGATGTGTCTGAAGCCAGACAGTAACAAGAAGATTTCAAGGATTTCAAGGAGTTTTCTTATCCCAAACACTGGAATTCTGAAGGTTTCTGACAGAGCAACACTGGCTGCTCAGCATTCAGAATATATCTGATAATTTTTCATCAATCCTTGGCTCTTAAGGTCAGGAGATTCCCTACAAATCCCCACTTTCTCAGCTAAGAGCTGATTTTCTGGCCACTGGGACTGCAGGTTGATATTTAAAAGGAAGGTGATAGAAATAAGATAGAAATGGCAATTTTTTGTAGCGGCACTTTTTGTTATTTTATCATTTCTGTGGAATCGGATTCCATAGAAATTCTGATTCTGTTTTCTCTCTTCAGCAGCTCCTTGTCCCTGCCTGTTACACTTGTTGCAAAACCTGCTGGGAGATTTGAGCTGCTCCTGCCGACGGCAGAGCTCAGCCTCTTTCCCTCATCCTACTGAATCACAGGAAGAAAATCAGCAAAGGATTAAAATCACCCCAAAAAATCCTCTTCTGCCCAAAAATGTTGAGAATACCCACAGGAACTGTCCAGACTGCTGATGAACTTTTTTGGTTCTCATGTGAACATAATTTGAGCTGAAGATAAACCCCAACTCTATTCTGGGTTGCATGACAAATACAAATTGAGCACGGAGCTTGGAAACAATTAATTTAAAGTAATAATTTGTATAAACATCCTAACAAAATTTTAAAGCGTATTAAACACCCTGTTTTATAAACATAACACTTAATTTGAAAAAAAAAAAGAAACATTTAGAAGGTAACGCATTTAGGATAAGTGCACAACACATGAAAATAATAAATGAAATTTTCCCAGTTTAGAAAATGAATGTAATTAATTAACATTTAAATTACATTTTTAATTGCAATCATACCCTCCCAAGGGACTCATAAGGGACCATAATTGCAATTAAAAGCATGTGGATTAGATAATAAAACAATGCAGAGTGTCTGAAATGTGCGATTTAAAATGGAAAGCAGACATTGTTATCGGCACATCTAACTTAATTGTAGCCATAAAGCAAATGTGCTGTACAAAATAAAATTCACATACGGGAACATTTAATTCTTGAATCTCTTAAAGGGGACACGCTTGAGAGCACATTTTATGACAGGTTCTGTTTGAAACGGCCCTTTAAGGCTTTAGTATTCAGGGATAGTGCTTTAATGTTTTTGCATTAATAAAAGCATAGCTGAATGTTCCTATTAAAATACACAGATACATTTAAGTAAGAGATGAAACTGAGTGCCTGGAATTTAAGTTGCAGAAGGCATAATTATATCAGGAACACATTTTTCTTTGTTCTGCTTTGTTTTTAAATTGCCTTTGCCAGGGGAGAGTTGGAGAGGCATTTGCAGGGTGGGAATGACCAGGAGAAGGTGCCTGATAAATTGGGATTTACTGGGCAGACACAGATTTGCTCCACCTTCAGCATGGTCACATCCCAGGCCAGTGCACCCTCACAGGAATATCGACATCCTGGTTTTCCTGCTGCTGCACTGCTGCTTTTTGATAAATACTGACCATTTTAGCCTCTAGTGGCACTAATTCTTCATTTTCCACAAACTTCCACCTTATCTTTTTCGTTCCTGTGCTGGGCACTGATGAGGGGCCCCTCCAGTGATGTGTCCAGTTCTGGCTCCTCACTGCAGGAGGGGCTGGAGCGTGTCCAGGGCAGGGAACGGAGCTGGGAAGGGGCTGGAGAATTCCTGAGGGAGCTGGGAAGGGGCTGGAGAATTCCTGAGGGAGCTGGGAAGGGGCTGGAGAATTCCTGAGGG
>NC_031788.1:12901465-12935527 GCF_001522545.3 Parus major
CCAGGGAACAGGGACAGGAGGAGAGGGAACGGCCTCAGGCTGGGCCAGGGGAGCTCAGGGGGGACAGAGCAGGAATTTCCCCATGGAAAGGGAGCTCAGGGACTGGAACTGCCCAGGGAGGTTTGGATCCCCATCCCTGGAGGTGTCCCAGGAAGGGCTGGAGGTGGCACTTAGTTCAGACAGACATGAACAACTCCAAATGTTCTCATTGCATTTGTTGAGTTTTCACTTCAACCAGGTAAAAAAAAAAATCAAAAAAAAATCAAAAAAATCCTAAATCTCTCAATGAATTGAATGATGCTGGTCTAATTCCAGCTTGACCAAAAGTGTGCTGGGTAAATAAGGCTGTAACTCCTCACAAGATACATCAGGTTATCTGCTCTGCTGTCCCCAGTGTAGGACATTCCATGAAGGAATCGAGTTTAACTGCTAACACCATGGAATTCCTGCTGCCAGCAGAAAAATCCACCCAGTGTGGATTTGTGGATTTTTGGTGTAGAATTTGGTGTGGTACTTCTGCTACCTATGAAAACACAGCGAGAGTCAGAACACAGTGAGTGTGCCTGGTCCCTGCATTAACCCTTTAAAAACTGTGGAATCTTGAAGCAATTCCATGGAATCTTTGTCACTAGCTCTGACACCCTATATACTGTACCAAGCTCTGTGGGGACAACGTTTCCTAAGGGTTGGAAGAGTTTCCTCTCCCCCTGAGAGGAAGCAATGCTGAAAGCATTACTCAGAGGAAACTTTTGAACTTGAGGGTGACTGCTCAAAGCAGCAGATATAATTTGTTTTATAATACTTCCCACACCCCCTCCTCCCCCCAGCCAGGAGTGGCAATGCTATATGGAGCTCTCTGCAGTGCTCTGCGTATGGTGCTGCTGGAATTTGGTGTTTTGGGCAATAAAGGATTCATTGTTGGGATTTTAGCAGGCTTTGGGCAATCTAGGAGCAGGCTGAGCTGGCACCAACCATCCAGAATTAGAAATACACAAACACCTCTTTTTTTAATCCACATAACCCCACACAGCAGGTACCCATAAAAATTAACAGTAATGGCAGTGGGCTGTGCTGTGTGATGTTTACCTGGACACATGGAGACCTGGATGGACACGTGGACACATGGATGGACATGTGGACACATGGATGGACACATGGACACATGGATGGACATGTGGACACATGGATGGACACATAGACACTTGGACTCATGGACACCTGGACATATGGACACCTTGACAACTGTTCATGTGGACACATGGATGGACACATAGACACTTGGACTCATGGACACCTGGACACATGGACACCTTGACAACTGTTCATCTGGACACCTGGACAGCTGCACACTTTTACACCCGGACATGTTGACACCTGTACACCTGGACACCTGTAACCCACACACCTGCACACCTGGACACCTGTAACCTACACACCTGTACACCTTCACACCTGTACACCTGTAATCCACACACCTGTACACCTACACACCTGTAACCCACACACCTGCACACCCTCACACCCGTACACCTGTACACCTACACACCTGCACACCTTCACACCTGTAACCCACACACCTGCACACCTGACACCTACACACCTGACACCTACACACCTGTAACCCACACACCTGTAACCCACACACCTGTAACCCACACACCTGCACACCTGACACCTACACACCTGTAACCCACACACCTGTAACCTACACACCTGTAACCCACACACCTGCACACCTCTGCACCCCACAGCACTGCTGAGCTGTTGCATTTGTGATAAGGCAGAGTGTGATAAGGTGCCCCAGACAATCCCTGGCTGCCTGTCCCCAGCTCAGTGCCAGCACAGCGATGTCTCCTGTCCCCCCTGGCCGGCTCCAGCCCCCCTGGCAGGGATACAGGTTTGAGATGCTGATCCCTTCTTAGCCAGGGAGATTTAAACTTTGCTGAGCTCCTCAGTTGTCCAGCGGGACAAAGCCCAGCCTGAGCTGCCTGAGGCAAACAGTTAATCACATTAGCAGGCCACTAATGTTCCAATCGGGAAGTGACAAAAAGTAAAGCAACATTTAGATTTGCCGTGTGGAAACACATCCAGATTAAATTTAATTTGGATAGTCAGAAAATAGGGGCACCTGTCAGTTCCTAGGTAACACGGGGATTTTTTTCTAGCATCACTTACTACCTTAGGGAAAAAAGCTCTTTCTGAAGCCAAAAAACCTGACAAGGTGTAAGTCATACAATGCATTGTGCTGCATTCTGCTGGCTTACATTGGTTCATGTCTTGTCATATGACAATATAACATGACACAAACTGCGGCTACATCGCATTGGAGATTTCTAAAACAAAGCTTCCCAGCTCGGCAGCAGCAGGGCTGTGCTGGGATCCACTGCTCCATAAAATATGCACAGCCAGCCCTCGACACCAGCACAAACTAATAGGATCGGAGAAGCAGAACTTTTCATTCCAGCAGGATTTCACCACTGGAACTTTGTAACCCCTCGCTTTGATTTTGTTTTTTAATTAATTGCGGGAACACGGCAAATGCAAAACAGAAGAGAGGAGTAGAAAAGTAGAGGGAAAAAAAAAAAAAAGAGGTAAAGATAAAAGACAGAAGAAAATTAATTGTTAATTATTTATTAGACGGTTCATTTGCTCACACCTACATTACTGTGTTGGTGTTTTAACCCACTGTGCTCGCTCCTCAAGCCTGACCTCAGCCACATCGTTAGCTGAGTTCCTTTCCTTTTGTCACTTTGCATTAATTTCATCAGCCTTTGAAAAAAAAAAATGAGATGTGAGATAGGAGCCCTGTGAAACAATGTGAATAATTCTTAGGGGGTTTATTTCCCAAGCTGTGGTAAATAAAGTCCCAGCACACAAGTGGGGGGTGATGCTTTGGGAGGGACAGGGGTTGTCTGTCCTTCCCAAAGGGCTCCCAGGGCTTTGGGATGGGGCAGCCTCATCCCACACTGATCTTGGGGAACAATCCTGACCAGCATTCATCTGCTACAGGCAAGACCTGGAGCTCCAAGCCACCAGGACAGCGAGAGCCTGAGAGCATCACGCACATGCAGAGGATGAAGACACCAGCACTTCTTTAATATATGTTAACTGTAGCATTAAAGACAACCACAGTATATCATGACACCTTCGAAAGCATAGCTTGAAAAATAGAATCACTGCAGCCTATATAACTTCAGGATTTGTCTCTGCAAGTGTTTCAGTAAGTGGTTATTTCACTTAAAACTTGTTTTACTTTTTTTTCTCTCAGCATGGTGCTTGCAGAAAAGATCAGGATATGAAAAAGAATTTTTCTGGTTCCTCTGCTTTGAAAATTAATTTCCTTACTTTCCTCTAGCCTTCTAAGGGGAAAAAAAAAACCTCTTTTCAGCTTAAAACCTCTTGCAGATTTACTGTGACACATTCAACATGCAGTAAGTTGTCCACCATGAGACCCCTGGCTCCCAGGGTAGCATTTATTTTAGCTACAAAAAGGTGCAAAGCAGCTTGGATTTATATAAATGTAAAATAATTTCAGCAGTCTGACACAGGAAAGGTAGGTCAAATCATGCTTAGTACTTATGTAATTTTTTTTTAACTACTGAAATGTAATCACATCCTGGAGTTGGGTGATCTCATCTCGGATCAGGGAAACTACAGTTCTAGTAACTATAAAAGGGGAGAAAACCTCTTCCATTCCTCAGCATACAGAAGAAAAATAACACAAAGCTTTTCTTTGATCTCTTTGCCAAATAAAGTACTATTCTAGCACTTGACATATGACTGCAGTGACCCTGAGATATTCCTCCTGTACATTACCTTTACTTTGTTTCAGCAAAGGCAAAACTGGTAACAGAACTCCATCATTTACCCTCAGCTTCTTTGAAACCATTTTTCACATTTAGTCCCTGATAGAAAAGGAACGTGTCTGTTTCCTACACTTGATTTATTACGTAGTTTCTAAGCAAAACACTTTTATCTGAAAGTATAGGTCAGACAAAGGAATAATGCAATCAAAGAGACACTTGCAGAAACATTATAAATACTGTATTTTATACAGCAGAAGCCCTGCGCTATCAGAGATGACTGCCTGCTCACAGACACTGGAGTTCATTGTCTGCTGGTAGAGCAAAAATTGTGCTTAAGCTAGAAGAGGAGTATGTTTTAGCCTTTTCTATTATTATTATTTTTCATTTGCTGGTGTTTTTCAGGGGGTTTTTTTGAGCAGTAATTACGTTGTTTGAAAAACCTGGTATTCTATGATCATTTGAGCCCCCAGAGGCTGCATCAGAGAAGGTGTTTTTATTGCCTTGCTGTAGGAATTGTATTTTATTTTGCCAGAGATCACTCTGTGGTGGGTAGCAGGAAGTCACTGTGCACCTTTCATTTAGGAGGGTTGAACAAATCCACTTCTGCTCCTGACACATCCCTGTCCCTGTCCCTGTCCCTGTCCCTGTCCCTGTCCCTGTCCCTGTCCCTGTCCCTGTCCCTGTCCCTGTCCCTGTCCCACCAGGTAGCCCCAGCTTCCAGGATTCCTCCTCCTGACAAGTCTGGGCAGGTATGGAAGCTCTGTTACTCCTGGTTTACAGAGAGGAAGGAAAGGCATTAGGATGAGGAAAGGCTGGGATTGTTCACCTGGAGAGGAGAAGCTTTGGAATGACCTCACTGTGGTCTCCCAGTGCCTGAAGGAGCTGCAGGAAAGATGGAGAGAGAGGATTTCCAAGGGGTGGAGTGACAGGACACAGGGAATGGCTTCAAACTGACAGGGAGGAGGTTTAGGTGGGATATTTGGAATCAATCCTTCCCTGGGAGGTGGGCAGGCCCTGGCACAGGAATTCCCAGAGCAGCTGTGGCTGCTCCTGATCCCTGGCAGTGCCCATGGCCAGGCTGGATGGGTTTGGAGAAGCCTGGGACAGGGGAGCTGTCCCTGCCAGGGCAGGGGTGGAACCAGAGGGAATTTGAAGTCCATTCCAAGCCAGGCCATTCATTCCATGAAGAGGACTGGAGGAGGGAACAGGGAGAAGAGGAGTGAAAACTGCTTGGAGCAGTTTCCAGAGTTGAGAGCTTCTCCAAAAGGGCCAGGATTGACAGTGACCTGCTTTTCACTGCTGTACTGGCCGTTCCTGCTGCTGTGGGCTGTAAATCAGTGGCCTTGGAACCCCCTCCCTTCTGCTGAGACATCCCAGGAGGTCTCTACAACAGGGAGGAAACCGAGCTTCCTCTTTTCCAGGGAAACACAAGTGGGAGCTTTCATCTTGCATCTGGTGTTTGGCTGCTGCAGTGCCAGCTGCCAGTGAGCTGATGGATCCCATGGTGGAGAGGAGAGGAGAGGAGAGGAGAGGAGCCCTTCCCTTCCCTGGGCAGGGATGGGAGCAGGCTGGGCACAGCAAAGGGATCCAAACCCCAGCGAGTGTCTGGACAGAAGGGGGCGAGGGTTCCCCTTCCAACTGCTGCTGGAAAAGGAATAGGAGCGGGCTGGAGCTTGCAGGGCTTCAGCACAGACACAAACACAAGCTGACTGAAATTCAGAAGTGCTAAAGAAACAGCAAGGCAATGCTCAATGTGTTATGACCTTTCCTACTATTTTCAAAATTGCAATCTTAAGGGAAAAAAAATGGAAAAATGGAGCCCACCCTCAGCACATGGCTGAAAATGTTATTAAAAGCAATGAATTCTGTTTTATTGTTATGTTTAATTTTTTTTTTAAGTGCCATTTGGAGCAGAGGCAGCACAGAGGATGCCTCCCTTAAACTGAAGATAAGTTTGATATTTGAAAAGAACCAATTTATCTCATTCATTCTTTTACACGCTCACTTATATTTATTTATGTGCACACTTCTTGGAATTGCATTTTTATTTTGTACTGGGTGCAGTGGCTGTTAATGATCACATACAGTCATGAGAATTAAAATAGAATCCTGCATTTCACTTGGACACCGGAGCAGCACACATGGGATGCAGGATATATAAATAACAAAGACCTTGAATAATCACATATTCTATATCCTCTCTTACTGGAATATAAAAGCAAGCCCTAACCTATGACAAAACTTAATACAAACGAGATAGGAAATAAATAAAATGCACAATGCTGGAGCTCAATTTGAACTATTCAGACTTCATCAAAACATATTGGAAAATGTGTGATAGGACAGGGAAAACCTTTGCATATAAATTATAGCTATGAAAGGATATGCTGCTGCAAACAAGTGTAAAGATGAAACTTCCCCAAAACTTATATCAAGCATAAGATATTGTAAATAATAATTTACATTTAAATAGCACCTTCAACTCGGGAGGATCTGGGAGCATTTTGCTAAGCACAAGTGAAATCGGTGATGGGAGGAGGTGCACACAGAGAGTGCAGCACTATTTTGTTCTACAAAAACAGGCAGGATAAGGGAAGAGGCTGCATGGGGACAAAATCCCCTGACCTCCACATGTCCTTCATTCATATCAGCCAGGCAGATCTGGCTGAGCACACCAGGAGAAACCCTCTCTGCCATGATCCAGTGTGGGAAGCTGTGTGCTTGGGTATTTGCAGCAAAGGAGAGGGGAACTCAAAGAACTCTTGGCTTTAAATCTCAACGAGCACCAGAAAACTGCTAAAAATATCAATATAAATAATAGTGTTACACTTCCAAACTACCTTGTATTTGACAAGTCTGGCCCTCCTTCCCAACCAGAAGGCAGAGTTTTCTAATTTTAACAGCAGGGAAATATCACAAAAGAAGGAGCTGGCTGTAAAACTGTGTCCATCCCAGGAGGAGGAACGGGACCCTCTGTGGATCCCAGACACTCTGCAGCTCTTCCATGGCTCCCCCACAGCAATCCCAGCTGGTCCCTAGTCCAGGAACCATCCCAGTGTGGAATGGTCACAGGCAGTGTGGCAGCAGCACCCAGAGCTGATCCACAGCAGCTCAGGCACTTTGATTAGTCAGGTTTCAGTATTTAACCTCAGATAAGGGAACCAGGAAAACAGCAAAAGCTTTCACAGACTGAGGCACAGAAGGTTCCTCAGTGGTAGATGATGCCACTGAGCAGCCTCACAGATGTGGATTGACTTGAGTGTAGATTTTGGGAAGAAATTCCTCTCTCTGAGGGTGGTGAGGCCCTGGCACAGGAATTCCCAGAGAAGCTGTGGCTGCCCCTGGATCTCTGGAAGTGTCCAAGACCAGGCTGGACGGGAACTGGAGCACCCTGGGACAATGGAAAGTGTCCCTGCCCATGGCAGGGGTGGGATGGATGATCTTTAAGGTCCCTTCTAACTCAACATCAGCCTGATAAACCCTCCTCCAGCCTCACTGACACCTCCTAAAGCTTCACGTGACTGCTGGAAAGAGACCAAAAGCATTTGCCAAAGAAACTGTGAACCCAGGCAATAAAGAAGGATGTTACACATTACTTCTCAGGTATCCAAACCATTCATTTTGGTGTATTTGAAGGTGAAGAATAAAAGAACAATGTACTGTGACAAAATAGAAAAGGAGCACCGATGTTCTCCTTGAGAAGCAAACTGTTCTCATCAGCCTGACAATGTGATTTGTCTGCTGCCAAACCAGTCCCATTCCATACTGCACATCAGGAAGCACATAGGAGCTCATGGATATGGCCAGTTTACTTCCACCATCTCTGTATTTATGAACAGGCTTGGAATAACTCAGTGTTACAAGAAAAGAGCAGAAGAAATGTACAGTTAAAATGGACACAGAAATTACTTACAGAAACAAATCAGTTCTTTTACAATACCAGCCCTTGGCTGATAAGAACACATTATAAACTAGGCAATGATAGCAGTAATCCATCCTTTATGTTTATATTTTAGGAATATCCTAACCTTGAGGGTTTAGCATGCAGGTTGAAACAAATTGCTCTGATCACCAATATCAAAGTGTCAAGCTGAGATATTGCATGTCAATCATTCTGTGACAAAGATAAAAGTGAACAAGATGCATTTGATAGTTACACAGAGAGGGAACATGGATTAGGTATTTAGTGGCTTTTTCCCCCCAACATACCTACCAGCATTTCTGAGTTGTTTTAGCAAGAAACTTGAAATATAATCGTTTCAAGACAAATTACAGAGATGCTCTGAACAATGATGGAGGTCTCCCTAACTGTAGATTCTCCTCACAAACATTGAGTCAAGCCAATACCACCAGACTTTATGAAACTGTGAATTGCATCTCCGCTGAGAGTGCCCTGCTACCCAGACAAATCAATTGGCTTGACCTTTACATCTGCCCTACAGAGTTTAAGCAAAAAGAGAGAACAAGAGAGAGAGAGAGGGAAATATCATCTCAGATGCTGCCTTATAGAGAAGGGGAGAAAGAGAATTTCCCAGACACTGGGACACAAATGTGAGCTCTGGTTTCCCTGTGCATTCAGGGAATGTTTTTGAGGAACACATGAACCCTCTGTGGGATCATCCTGGCCATCCTGGCTAAAGCTTCAGCTCCTGGAGATTTGGACACTGAAGGCAGCACAACTCTGCTCCCTGGAGCTCAGGCTCCTGGAAGCCCTGTCAGCTGCACACCCAGAATCTAAGAGCTTTCTTGGATCTGTCCCACTGGACCAGATCCTCAGCTGCTTTCCCTGCTCCTTGAACTTTTGCCAAAGGTTTAACCTAAATGAGAGTCCAAGAGAGCCGCGAGCCTGGAAAGAAAGGCTCAAGATATATGATAGCTGCTCCCAGAAATATAAACCAATATTTACAGAATTGTACAAACATCCTATTCTCATTAACTCCTCTGCAGCTTTTCTGAAGTCCCATTCCAAATATAACTGGACAGTATATACTACGGAAGGAAAAATGTAAATACATGCACAAACTTTTATTTAATCTCTGGAGAAAAACAATGTACATATTGATGGATTCCCCTCTTTTGCTTCTACAGTTTAAATCCTTTTCTGTAGTGGAGAAATTAAATAAAGACCAAAAGGCAGAAGACTATCACATATTATGGTATAATTCCTCCTTATTTCAAGGATCAGCACGTATGACAGATCCTAGAGCATATGACACATACACATGTGACAATTTGTATTACAAATCTCAAATTTTACTGATTTTTTCTTAACTGGTAATTTTATCAATACAACTAATCCAGACTCTTACCAATAAAAGTAGGATTTTTATGGATTTAAATTGTGAAATTCTGGCTGTGTTCAGCTATTGCTGAGAAATCTGCTGTGAACCAAATGTCCCCTGCAACACCAACATGTTACCAGCAAAGAGAAAATATGCAGTTCCAAACAGGGGATATTCACCTGTAGGATTTTGTTCCAGCTGGTTTTAATGTTGTATAAATCTTAGACTCAGGTTTGTTCAGCCAATGTTGGGCACACATTTGATGTAAGAGGTCTGGAGCTGGGGTATAGCTGCTGACAGTCTCAATAAACCTGTAGGTGCCATTGCAGAGCCATTTTTCTCTGTGACACAGTCTGGTGACAATGGCCCACCACGGCCACCTGAGGTGGGGTGGCTCCAGCCCCAAAAACATCTTCAAATCTGAGCTTGAACCCCCTTTTCATTTCAACTTTTCCTGGGAATAAATTATATCTTGGTCCTGCTTCTCCACCACTGGCCTAAAGAAGCCTTTACTGTGCACCCCAGGCTACTTTTTGTGATCCCAAACTGCACATTCAAAGTAAAACTCAAGTAGGATTGGCTGAGTAAAGACTACAGTGCTTAGTCTCAAACCCCAGCTGTGCTGAACAGAGGTATTTACCCAGATCTCACTGTTGGAACCACTTGGCCAGAAGGCAGAGCCTTATCTCTGTGAGCAGCAACTCCTTTCTCAAAGGAAAACCACACCAGCAACAACTTACATTTTTTCTTTTAGAACAGAGAGTCTTGGAAGCAACTTTAATACAAATATCCTAAAAAAAGAGGCTGATACCTGTTGCCTGCTGTAGTTTTCTCTGAGATCTGTGTGTCCATGGCATACCATCCACTTTTCTGGACTCACATGAAATATTTCCCAGGAAGCTTTTAACCCCTGAGTTTACAGGAGTAGTACAGGTGTTGTGCTGAGAATGACAGGGCCAGCCTCTGTCACCCCACACACAGAAATGTCAACAGAACCACAGACATGACTTTGAGGCCTGATTTTATATTCTGCTCCCTTCATGTTGCTGCTGAAAACAGGGATATCTGTTTTGCACTAGGGAGATGACATTTAAAGCAGTTCTGACCCGATCTCCTTCACACAGAAAAGCACATTTACCTGGAGTCCAGCCTGGCGAGAATCAAATGTCAGGCAAAAATTGTCTTCACCTGGTAAAAATGGTTTTGAACTTTATGTACAAAGATGTTTATCTGTGTGTGTGTGTGTGTATACATGGAGATATGTCTATCCATGTGCACACATGCTCTGCAATTCCAATGCCAGGAAAGAATGATGCTGAGTTTGGTGATGATAAGAATGATATAATGGCATTTAACACATTGGGAAGGGTGTACAAACAAACTTACATGGGAACACATGTAACAACTTCATCACCCAGTTGCACAGTGTTAGCACTCACATGTGTTAAGCCATTAGCTCTGTGTGGGATTGCTCTGACTCCAGGGAATGCTCTCCACAGAGGCAAACACTGGTGTAAATCAGCACCTACATAAATAGATGCAACTGCTAGGAATTATTGAACTGTTAAACACAAGGCAGAATGTTCATTTTTCATCTGAATAATAATTGCAGTATTTGTATTGCAGCTGCAGGAAGAAACACAAGCTCAGAGCAGGACATCCTGCACAGGACACGATGTGTTCAAGGTGCTGTGACATGGTTCCTGTCTTAAGGAACTCACATCTCTGCAGGAGATAGGAAAGAGCAGAAACTGAAAACATGGAGAAAATGTTCACTCACAGATCCTCTGGCATAGCTGGGAACTAAACAGACTTCCCCAGGAGAACCTCAATCATTAGATGCTGCTTTTATCCAGCACAGATGGATTCTCCTTGTCTTTCCATGGACATGCTTGGTGGCAGAAGACAGGGAGATGATTTTTCCCTTTCCTTACACACTCTGGGCAAAGGACTGTGAAAATTCCTCTATTTTTTGTTCTGTATTGTCCTTTCCAAAGGCCTGCAGGAAAACCCATCACTCTAAAGAGAGCCCTGAGGAGAAAGTCCGTGCCCTGGGTCACGTCTCTAGCCCAGACTCACAGAGCCCTCACGTTTGATGTCGGATCCCTGGGTTATGGATTCAGCCAGATTTGTCTGTTGGCTCTCAGTTTTGTAACTCACACTGGGATTTTCTACAGCCACAGATTCTCAGCCCAGGACAGACTGAAATGACTTATTCCAGGCTAAGCACTGTTACCCTTTAACATGTGTGACCAGCTCCTGAGCAGTCCCCTGGCAATCCCCAACCTCTCTGTGTTACATCAATTAGAATCCTGTCCTGTTATACAGCTCCAGCAGAAAGAGCTGTGCTAAGGACATGGGACAAACATATTCAGCTCACCTGAGGAGAACAAAAAATAATAGGAAATCTGTCCCAGTTTCTTTATGTTAAAACATTTAGTATCTGTTAGAAGTTTTTTTTTTCCCCAATGAACAGTTTTGATTTTGGTTTTGTGTACCTCAGGTAGGAGGACAATTTGCTGTAATTGTGAGAAGCATTCTTTAACATGAGTAGAAAGAAAGATTCAGCTCAAATTCCCGACCAGAGCCTGCCTAGGTGGTGCTGAAATAAAGATATTATGCTGCTTTTCCTGAATGCCCTTATGCAAACAGGACGTTGTAAATGTCTGCTTTTTGAAAAAGGGCCTTGTATCTGGTCTTAGTTCTGCCCTTTGATTTATTGGGAGCTTCAGCTGCAGACCAAATAGGTTTTCCTGTCTCTGCTAGCTCCTATTCCAGCCTTAAGTCATTGTGCTTTGAGACACGCTCCTTAAAGTACAAACTCTGTAACAGTGCCCTAAATAATATGTGATGCGAATAAGTGCTGTTAAAGAAGTTTCCTGTTTTGGTTTCCTTATTGGCACTCCAAGCTGAGCTAAAATCTCCAAAGGCCTTACTTAGTATGCAGATATTGAAACCAAACCAAAAAAAGGTTCCTGCATTTGTTGTGCTGTAGCTTTAAATGCCCCTGGCAGAAACTTCATTTCTCTCCCTTTCTCCCTTTCGATCCTTCCCCCTCTCTCTCTTTTTTTGATGTTTCTTCTTTCTCTCAGCCTGTCATTGACAGTAAGTGCAATCACATTACACACAGCTTTCTTTGGAAAGCCCCCTTTTTAATGATCTGGCAGTCTGTAGACACTGACTGCTTCCAGAAAAAATTTCAATCCCTCTTCCCACAGCTTCCTCAAGCTCCAATGATAAATGACACCTGTCATTCTGTCACAGACAAACGGCACAGATGGGAGCGTCAGTGATATATGGCTCACCAGAACAGGAAATCAAGTTTGTTGGTTTTTTGGTTGGGTTTTTTTTTAAACAGAAAAGAGCTGACCAGGACATTGTCATGAGGCTGTTCAGGGGCCCTTGCTTGGAGCAGGAAGGGAGGCAGGAGAGAGGAACCAGTAGTTTTTAAGTAGCAGCTGCAATGTGCAGAGCAAGGGCTGCAGCTGTCTGAGTGGCTCTGCAGTTTGTGACTTGAGTACGTTTAAACCACGACCCAAAGGTGCAAATTCTGCTCTTCCAGCCATACCTGCACTGATATCACTCCAGAGATCCACCCCAGCACCCTCCCAGCCTGGGAAATCAGCTTGGACAACTTTCCTGGAGCTGCGGTGGGAGCCCGGATTAGACGTATCCACAATTACATTTGATTTAATTTCTCTCAGCGATGGAACTGAACTGAAATCCTGGCTATAAGAACACTTAAGAAATGGGGAAATTTAATTCCAAACCCATTTTCTGTCAGACAGGTCTTCCTTAAGCTTCTTTTAAAATCACTCATGTTTTCACAAGGAATTTTTTTTTGCAGGCAAATCACTTAGGCTGCCTGAGACATGCAGCCACTTCTTCTCTGCCAAGCAGGCAGACAATAAGCTCAGAGCTCTGACAAAAACTGTGCAGAAGTTTTTACCCTGTGATGCCCTTCTTGATAAGAGAATTAAGTCCTGCCACTCTCCCTCTCCAGAGCAGCTGGAGAGGAAATGGAAGCCCAAGTGGTGGCTGAGTAATTAAAGAATATTTCACAGTCCTGAGAAAGGCGACTCTCCTGAGGACTGCACAAGGAGGAGAGAAACAGGAGTGTGACAACCCCTAATCCCTGAGTGGGGAGACTTCCACAGATAACTCACCACCATTACTGGGAGTGTAAAATCCACCCTTGCTCCCCACAGCCAACTGTGGGACTGGGTCCCAAAGGCTTTTCCAGATTTTGTTACAGAGCAAACACAATGCCATGGTCCCCTGAGACAAAGATAAATGAGCCCTTCTTCCGCCCTTAGGCACAGAACTCGTCCTTATTTACTAAATCTTGCCAGGTAAACACGCTCTATGAAATGAAGGTAGAAAAATCAGACCCCAAGAAAGATTCTGGCTTGTCTTTGTGGAAGTGCAGGGATACATTTATAGAGCATTGCCTGTGATTCAGCTGTAGGGTTCTGAAAAGATTAACGTATGTCATGTGACAAAATCTCCACATGCTGCAATGGGAATATATCCCTGGAGGCTGCATTTTCAAAAGGAGCTGGGTGATAATGCTGCCTTTCCTGCACATTTATTGAATTTGATGTGTACAGTTGTGTGTACAAAAAACTAATCAGGAGTCCAAAGTGATGTGAAATACAACTAAGTATGCAGGCAAAGTTAACAAAAGAAATTTCATCACATTTTAGATGCTGATTATCAGCAGCAATAGCCTAGGGAGAACTTTGGAGCAAATTCCTCAGATTTTCCACCACTATCTAGGCTCTGTAAGACTCCAGTAGGGTTTCATGCTCTGTATTAAGTCAGTGTGAGGAAATGTATCAAATGAAGTGAATGATTGCTGACCCTACACCGTGGCTGGCTCAGGATTATACATATTCAGGGCATTAATATCAAGCCTTTCATCATCCATCAATGGTAGCCCAATAGATCACAGCACATTTTCATTGCATGGACAGATTTTTGTCTTTCGATAAATTAAGAATAGGATTCCTATGGAAAGAGGAAAGATAGGAATCATCAGGCAGCTCAACCTATCAAGTCCACCTGTGATGTCAATGCACAAAATCCAATTCTTTTATGGTAGAAGTGGTGGTCACTGAGTAGTGATTGAAGGTGTGATGCAGTGAAATTACTACAGTTACCTGCCCAACAGATATTCCAACCAGAGGAAAGGGGGAAGAGTGGTGGGAGTCTGAGGAGCCACTGACAAATGAAAATAAAGAACAAGCTCTTAGTTTGAAGTGTGTTTTCATATCTCTGCCAGGACAAATGGAGCAGCAACAGCAGCCCCCGTGTAAAGGTGGGATGGAGGAGAGAACAACAAGTACAGCCCAACCATTCCAGCACAGACAGCACCATGTACCAGGGGATCACTGGGGCAGAGGCCGGGGCAGCCCCTGTGTGCCCTGATCTGAAACTCCACAAGCGAACTGCAAACCCACTCAGGAGCATGGGGACAAGGTCTCTGGGAGCACAGAGACGAAGGACAGAGAGCTGTGAGCACTCGGAGGTGTCTGAAGCAGTCCCTGGGTGTGCTCCCTGCTCACTCTGCTCGTTCCAACTCACAAAAGAACCACGACTTCACAGCGAGACTCGGACTGAATGAGAGCACCTGGGGCAAAGTTTCTTTTCTTATTCTATTTCCTGAGGATACAGCTGAGTGCGACTTTCTGGCTTGCACAGGCACTGCTCAGCTCCAAACAGATGCAGTTTTTCACTAAGAAAGATAACTCACAAGTAGAATTTCCGCTGCTATCCTTCTCCATTAGGAGAGAAAATTAAAATATCCTTCAGGAGGGAATACATAACACTTTGTAAATTTAACAAGGGGTTTCTGCTAGCACTAAAGAGTATCCTGAAAACATACTACAGAACAGTGTACATTAGAAAAAAAGAATGACTAGGATAATGCCAAGAAGAAAACATTCTGTAATGTCAATATTGTTGCATCGGGATAGTTCTAGCCAAGGATATTTTAAGCTTTGATCAAAACTGTGAATCTGTTGAGGCAGAATTATAACCCCACACAGAAAAAGTCTGAAATTTGTAATGACAATTAGAAAAATATTATGTTCCGGAGAGACCAAAAATGAAACAGAGACCCTGAGCCAGCAGATAAAATCTACCAAACCAAGCAAGTGAGAGAGAAGATGCTGGAGCCTTACAACAGAATGTGAAACAAACTCAAAAGACAAACCTGGTTTTGAAGGGAAGGTTTGTAAAAGCACTTGGGGAATTTAAATGCCCACTTGCCATGGCCTTTTAGTGAGAATTTGGTGCCAGATTGCTCTTCTTTACCTTTGAGAATCTCAAGTAATGGAGTCACTTGAGAAAAACAGGACAACAGCAAACGGAACACGCCGCAGGGTTAATTTTCCACAATGTGCAAGAGATGCTGACAGACAAGCCAATGGGCCAACTGGGAAAGAACTGGGACCTGCACCAAAAATGTACTTGTCAAGTAGTTGCAGATTTTTTTTTTAGCTGTTCTGGGATAAAATTGACGTGTTTTGACTGATGAATCATGAGCAAAGATTGCCCAGTGTGCTCAGTTTGAAATACCATCTTCTACCTGTGTGTGCTGGAACACTCTGTTCTCTCCTCTGAGCATTTCTTTGGCAAATCTGTTCTTGAAGTAACAGCTAAGCACAAATCCTTCAGGGTGCAATCCTGTTCCTCCCCACCCCGACAGGGATGAGACCACTGAATCCAGCTGGGAGCAGAACCAAGCTGTTAATAAGGACACTTCACACACATCAAAATTTTGCAAAATAGTCATTTCTTCACATATCCCTTGCAGCATGTTGGGACAAAGACATTTAGTGAGACGTGTTTGCTGTCATCCACTACAGTGCCAGCACCTGACATGAGCCATCAAAATTGATGACAAATGGCAGGAACATGGGGGGCCTGCCTGCTCCTTCTCTGCTTCTCAGACCTCCTTATCCCCAGTAATTTTGCTTCCCTGCTCTTTGTCCCCCTTCAATCTCGGCACTTCCAGCTGCTGTAGAATACGATGGTGAGAACTCTAAGCTTCATCAGACTGAAGAGGATGGTGGCAGCTGCATGGGATTTTCAGGATCCTCCCTATCCCAGTCAGTGCCATCCTGTTCTCAGCAATTCCAGAACCCATTAGGGCCTCATGTTTCTGATCCTCCTTGAACTTCCAGGAGGACAGAGCACTGCCCACAAATCTCAAGCAGCATCCTACCTCTTATATTGACTGTATTCAGTCTAGTCAGTGCCTGCCCAGCCTTTAGTATTCACTGCTGTCAGATGTACCAGCAAAATTGCTAAAAAATGCCTTTAACTGCTTTTTCTTTCTCTGTAATGCTTTATCTCAGTGTTTCCTGCCTTTGGTGTCCTTTCCTGCTTAATATGGGTTTGAATTCCTCAGAGCTGCGAGATGAGAATGTAGAACACTCTGTGGGGTCTGACTTCCCCTGGAAAGGCTCCCTGGCCCCTGCTCAGGGAGAAGCAGAGATGGATTCCCTTCATCCTTACACAGATTTAACAGGATCATTCATACCTTGATGAGTCCCTCAGGTGAACACTGGCTGGACCTCAGCAGACTTTAAAGCCTGCTAAAGTCCAGTCTCCTCATGTTCATAAATATCCAGGGAATTAGCTGCTCCACTTGCAGGTAACTAATTTCTCTTTCCATTGAATTAATGCTTAGATTTGTGAATTTTACCAAACTTAATGACTAAACAAAAGTAACTGAATGGCAAGGATCCCATCAAAAATATTTTGTAAGTATAAAAAGCGTTATGTCATGTCAGCAGAGGATCCCACAGAAGCCACACGATGTGATGTGACACTCCTCAAGCAATGTAATATAACATGGCACCACCAAGTAAGCAAAAAAAGCCCAAACATTTTATTTTTAGCTGAGATGCTCATTACCGTCCAATGTCTGATCTGAATGGTTTTTGACGGACTTAAGTGGAGTGAATTTGGCTGATGTCATGGGTTTAATAGCTATTTGAATTATCCCAATCTTCTAGCAGCTCTCTAAATTTTTAATCTTTTCTGTTCACTATGAGGACAAAAAAAGTCTTTTCTAAAATAATGGCCTGAAAAGCTGTCATTGCACACTCTAAATGCAGCATTTGGACCAGACCTCTCTAATATATGTCACTCAAAGGTGCATTTGGAAAAGCTTGGTGAGACTCTGAGAGACACAGAAAACTCTTGCCTGGTCCGTGTTCCTCAGAGTAACGTGTGGCAAACAGAGCTACACAGATGCAACAGCAGCTCCTTAGAAATCAGGGCTGAGGAATTACAGATCTGGATTCCTACAGAGGTGATCGCAGCCCTGGAGATCACAGGGAGAAAGGAATCAGCTCAGGACACATTTCAAGGGCTAGGGTGTTCTCTTTCCAAATCCCAGTTGCCCCGACCTGCTGGGAAAAGCCCTCCCTCAGGTTTTACAAGATGCAACCCCAGACCTAGAGGAGAAAATAATAGAATAGGAGGGTGGGAGAAGGAGGCAGCAAACTTGTGGCTGTCTGTGACATGTCCAGTGGGCTCCAGCATGAAGTGCAAGCTCAGCCCTCAGTTCCTATCAGCATTACAGCCAGGAGGTTCTGGCATGCAGCGCTTGCTCAGCCCTCAGCTCATATCAGCATAAACACTTCATCACAGCTGACACGCTGATATGCTAAATGAGTAAGTGCGGTGCACAAAGAGGTCACAGGGAAGTTAACTAAAGGGATTATAAGGGACAGTCAACACACTTCAAAAAGAAAAAACCTGATAGGTGCAGAAAACATGGTAAATGAGCCCGAAGAATGCAAACCCTCCGCCGTGCACTCCATTACAGCCCTGACAGTCCAGTTCCAAACAGTTAAATATGAAACTGTCAACAAGGGCCTGTCTTAATAACCAAACTTGAGGCCTTTTATCCTGGAAGATTTATGAAGTAATTTTAAAGAGGCCCAAGCAAACATCTGTCAATAAATTGAATGCTGGCTACAGGATTTACAAGCAAGACAAGAATTTCTCATTAAGTGCACATTAGCACTGTGGGGATCATAAATACTAAGAGGGCAGGATGCTGAGCCTCTCAAGCTGTCATTAAAACACTATCTAAGAACTAATGAGGAAGTGATGGAAGGATACTAATGATCCCTCAGGCTCCTTTCATTCAGCTGTGCCTGTGATACAATTTCAGTTTGCCACAACTGAAGGGTTTCAGAGAACCTCCCAACCTCTGTCCCTGCAAACCCACAGGGACCCTGGGTGCTCACTGCGGGACCAGCAATGGCATTGCCACAGCTCTGTCCTCCAGATCACACCAAGCTCAGGTGACAAACAAAAGGACAAGTCCCAGACACTGCTGTGGGAGCTCTGTGGGTGCCACCAGCTACATCTGCAGTGCCCTGGAGGTGAAATAGGAATTTTCAGATGGAAATCAACTTGCAAGTGGTTTTGAGCTTCTCTGAAAAGTGAGGTTGGAAGATTTCTGTGACTCCACCTGTCTGAGCAATAACAAGATCTGGGGGCTGCCCTTCAGCCCTCAGCCTTGCCAGGGAGAGGGACAAAGGTTTCCAGTAATCACCGGAGGACTGTAAGTGGCTCTGGTTCCCCAGAACCTCAGTGGATCCTGCACAGCCTCGGTGGCAAACCGCACTGAGAAGGAGGTGGCCCTTCTCAGAGAACTCTGAAAGTGGAGGTAGTTCCAACCCTCACTTCAGAGAATGGGGCTGATCCCCTTCTCTCCTGGGGAAGAGTTGCCACTTTCCTTTAGTCTCCATGTGAGCTTGATGGAGTTTATCCTGCCTGGAACGTTACAGAACTCATCAGGGATGTGGGACACCCCATTCAGAACTTGGGCTTGATGGTGATCCTGTCCCATTCCTGCCACCTCCATCACACTTCTGGCTCTTCTGTACCCACCTCCCCTCCCTTCCTGTGTGCTGGTCACCAGAAGCTGACACAATTTTCCTGATGACACCTTGGTCAGAACTGACACATTTTTGAGCCTTACTGTCAACAAATCTTTTTGCTGATGGAGAAGAAAAAAAATCTTTTTAGTTTATTCTGTTTTCTACCAAGACAGGAATCTTCCTTTTGCTTATGTTCCCTAGCATAAGGACCAAAATGATTACTGCAAAATAAAAAAACTATTGCTACCAATAAAAATTATTTCTTTGGGTCTGCAGTACATTGGCACTTGAATGTAGTTACATTTTTTTCTGTAATAGATGTTTAACACACTGCATTGATGCTGTGGATGTATGTCTCCTTCTGAGACTTTTGTCTGCAGAAGAAATCAAATGAACATAACCAAAGTGCACATTAGGAGAAAGACATTATATTACTGAGCAGCAGAACATAGCAACAAGTCACTGATCAGTTAAAAACCTCATTCTGAAGGAATATTGCAGTTAAAACCTTTCAACATGCAGCTTTCCAAATGAGTCTGTCCATAAATAGCAATTGTTAATAACTGGTATTTAATAGACAGTTGTCTACAACAAAATTAACTCATAAAAAGACAAACTTTTCCAGTAAAGGATAGTAAAGACAAATATATCTCTGTGCATTCAGCAATTGCATGAACATCACACTCCTCACCAATTTCCTCCCAATACTGGAAATCTGATGCAATCCAGTGAAGTCAATAACAAATAATATCTTCAAAGGGTTCTGAACTAAGGCTTCCATTAAAGCAACAAATACCTGAAATAAATAATTGGCAAATGTTATCAATTCTATCCAGTGAATCCCTTTTTCATCTCTTATCCTCTGCAACTCAGGTTATATTCACACGGGCTAATTTCCAATACTTTGTAGACTGCTCAACCAATAGGATCAATTATTTAAAAGTATTTTACCAGTCAGTGCAAGTCAGGATAAAATTTCCCCCAATCTAATTAGTCCTTGTGATGTTATGGCAAGTGTGGAAATGTATAATTACAGTGTAATTACACAGGAACTGTAAATGCAGCAAGTTGCAAATTCAAGGCTAAATTTCAAAATTGGGTCATTTGAGCAGGTTCAAAATTAGGCAAAACCTGTTTGCTCATCCCTGCTAATTATGCTGTCAGCTTCTCCAAAGGCAGGCACCTCGCAGGAACGTCCCCCTGGTTAATCCCATGAACTGCCCACCCTGTGTGGGGATGGCAGGAACTCCCCAATTCTGGACTGAAGGTTTCTGGTGAAAACAATCATTTTGGTGTGATATTGTGGGGAGGACTCAGCCAGAGCACTGCACCTGCACGGACACTGCTCTGTCAGTGCCAGGACTCCCAATTTCGGCAGAACACAGAGGATTTGTATTTCCATGTATTTTTTGACAAGTCCACGTGCTCCACTGAGCAGGGCTGTGTGTAGGGACAGCTGTGCTTTGGCTTTCTGGTGGCCAAGTGCCACACAAAGTGTGAGTGCCTCAGGTCAGCCCAGGTACAGAGGTTTGAACCTACGCACTGACTGCCACCAGCAAGAATCCACACCGATAACCAACCATCCTTGGGCAGAAGGAAAAGCTGGCACTTCAAGCAGCAATCCTAAACCCTGATGCAAAAAAAATTCCTGCTGCAGGGGAGAAGCCTTGGTGTCAGTGATGTGAGCAAGGATTTCAGGAACACCTGAAAAAGTGCCCAGGCTTGGGAATGGCAGGAGGCAGAGGAGCTGCCCTGGCGGTGGGAGCTGCTGGCACACAGGTAGGGCCATATTTTAAAAAGCAATAAGGAAAAGTGTCTATTTTGATCTGTTCCAGTAAAGTCCACCCTGCTTCAAACATTCATTTTTTTCTTTTTTGTTCAACAAATGTTTTATGGGGAAAAACGCCTACAAGGACACATCCATCTGCTGACCCAGCTGTGGCTGCTAATATACATAATGGGTGAGAAATTTCCTGTTACTGATTCCTCTGTGAACTGCAGACCTGAATCCTTTGTTTTAGAAACCGATTCAACAATTTCAGTATCAATAATTAACAGATTCGTTTATTTAATCAAGATCTCAGGCAATGAGTCCTGAATGGAAAATAAAAGGAACTTCTTTTTTTTTTTTTTTTACCTTTTTAATGAAATAAAATTGATGCTGTTTTTAGGGAAGGTTATTTGCATAAATATGGATGGAAAGTAAGCTTTAACACTAACTTTATCTCAAGTAGAGAAAGGAAAAATATGTTTATATTGATTTGCATTTATGCTTTATGCTGTATTGCTGTTATTAAAGGGATTTAAATTTAGGTTTTTTTATTCTGAGCTCACTTCTACTGTTATGGTGGGATAAAGATGCCCTTAATCCCTTCAAGGATCAGATCTTTTTATTTAAACACACACCTGGTTTGTGGTAACTGAGGCAAATTTCTAATTATGAAAAGCAGGTTTTATATCCAAATTTAGCTGAGTTGAATAAAAATCCCCAGGTGTTGCCTTACCTTTTTTTACTATATATTAATGTTATCAGACTTGCTGACTCATGAAACTGAGGTTATAGCAATTTTAGCTATGCTGAAAAATTAATCCATCATTTGGAGAGTGCTGCACTATTCTTTATCCTGCATTTCTTGCTCTGAGTCTTCCTCTTATGCTATCTGTAATTTCTGGCCTTGGAAGGCTTTGGTGGTGGAGTGATGAATATCAGACCATCCACTTTTGCTTCCCCTGTGTTTCTCAGGTACCTTTTGTTGTTTGTGGCAGATGAAACTTCAAAAATGCTAAGCCTGGAGTTCACATGTGTTCATCTAAAATATCTCCCTGATTCTGCAAGTCGGGCTAAAATTACAAGTTGGGGATTTCAAGCCCTCCCACTCCTGATTAGGCTGAGAACACGATCTTCTGCAGCACTTGAGGCACTTCTGTCATTAGCTGAACGCCAGAAGTGAAAACAATTCTGTGTTATCTCCCCCGAGTGAGAACGTCAGCGGCAGGGCAGTGCCGGGGCTGTCCTGGGAATGGACACACTCGTGTCCAAGGATGTTCTCCCTGCGCTGGCCCAAGGCCACAGGCAGAATTTCATCTTGGGAATTGCTCCTGTGCTGATCTCTCTGTTCCTGCTGCACTTCCAGCTCCTTCTGTAGCACGACAAGGTCAACCCTGCTCTGGCTTTCACCTGGATCAAGCCCACGCCCCTCTGGCTGTGCCCTCATTCCCAGCGATGCAGGGTGTGCAGGGAATGCGTTCTGTGCAAGCTGTGCGGAGGGGAGCAGGGCACACGTGTGCACAAAGCTCTGCCCTCACTCTGGCCTTTCAGCAGTTCCCTTATCACAGCCATCAACTACAGTAGGAAGAACAGTAAGTTTTGCTATGAATGTTATCTCATTTATTGAGATGTGAATTCTGCCCAGGCAATTGGAGCGCCTTGGAGGGAGTGGAGGAGTGCAACCAGAGTTTGATCCTTTCAGTGCCTCTTCCCATTGCTCCTGAGGAGAAAGGGCTTTCCTGGCGGTGTTTTACCTCTGGAACACACCTATTCTCTATCCCAAGTCCAACTTAATCTATTTACACCATAGAAAACACAAAAATAAAAACATTTTTTATATTTTCTAATGCCTTGCTGGGCTGATGAATAAAATCCCATAGACTCTAATAAACCACAGAAGGATAATTTAGAATTATGTCCCACAGAAAGCTTCAGTAAATAATAAAAGCATAAATATACCAGCAAGCTACTGCTATCCACTGCGGGAGACATTTGGAAATGAGAAGCTGCATCTGTGCACAATAACACAGATTCAGGGCTGCATCTTCCCCAGCATTCACATGTGAGGGAAGGCACCCATTCTGAACCTGCTCTCTGTCTTTGTCCTCTCCAGCTGCCACACCACAAGAGTTCACTCTGTTTGGTAAAGCTCAGCGGGTAAAACTTCTCTGATGCTTTAGTCAAGTGTAAATAAATGAACAGAAACAGATTAAATGGCAACTCTAATTAAGCAGCTTATATGTCACAGCACACTAACGCCAACATCTCGGTTTAGGTACTGCAAATTATCAGTACTAAACTTCTTTAACTTAGTCTGAATTTCCTCATTATTCCACCCAGGGACCAAAGATTAGACAAAGAAAGAAGGGCAAAGGTGCCTGATTCCAAACAATGCTCTAATGGATGATAATATTCAGCACTCCGTGCTGTTTGTCAGCCCTTCCTTCCCCTCCCAGGGAATCTGATCTCAGCCTCGCTCGGTTCCCAGCCCTGAGGAGCAGGAGATGAGCTGAGCTCCTGGGACAGGATGCTTTGGTCCTTTGGAGCTGGGTGAGGATGAGGGGCTGAGCTCACTGCCAGCTCTGCAGACAGCTTTTCCTGCAGCTCAGCAGAGGAAGGTGCAGTGAGGAACATCTCGTGTCCCACGTCAGAAGGACACTGAGTGAAGGAGAAGGTTTCCAGCAGCCTCGGCTCAGGTCCCCTCTCTCCCACATTGTCCTGCCCTTCTCCTTCCCTCTCTCTGGATTTCTATTGTCTGTCTCTTCCACAGCAACAAGGGCAGAAAATTCACTCTCTGGCCTTTAGGAGCTTAATGGGGAGACCTTCAGTGTGCACAGTTGTTCTGCTTTTAACTTATTTTTGCAAAGCAGGTATATTTCCATCCAAGAATTAGAGAGAGTGGCCTCAGGCTAAATTGCAGGGAGTCCCAAATGAGTGAACCCTTTGAGGGGAGAATCACTGAAGAAGAAAATGAAGATGACAAGGCTGTTGCTTCTTAATAAACATTATCACATTTTCACCATGCATTATTTATTACTTTTCTTTCACTGATTGATGTTCTAAAACATTAAATCTAATATGCATAACTATATATATATATACATATATATATATATACACACACACATATATTTAATTATCTTTTTTTTTCCCAAAGAAATCTCAAGTTAGAGTTCCTTCTTTGTATTTTTTTCCATTATTAAATCGACATGTTAATCCTGGAAAATTTTTCTTTTTTTTTTTTTTCAATCAGTCTAAATAGGATTAAATTAAAGACATTTGACTGAATGCTGCAATTGATATGTTTTATAGGTTTTTTCAGAGCTGAAGATGGAACATTTTGATCAGTCCTAATGGGATTTTTTTGTGCCTGTGGTTCTTCTAACCTTATTTCTTGCTTGTGGTTTCATCTGCTCATGGTCAGGGGTGCTTGGGAGCAGACTGAGAGGTCAAACTTTCCAGCACAGGACCCTCCTCTCTCTCATTTCACTTTATGGTCAGACAGACTATTTTTATTCTGAGATCTGCTGCAGTCCAGTAAATATATAACTTTGTTAGGAACCAAGCCTGCTCCAGAATGATACCTTTGTGGACACTAAAAACAATTTAATGGCATGTCACAATAGCAATTCACTCTGCTAATAGCCCAGCTCAATAATACCATATTGCATAAACCTCCTTCAGTCTTCTGCCAAATAATTCACCTTTATGCACTCTGCAGCAAGCTCCATTTCACTAACAAATATATTTCTCCCCTACCCCTCCAAATAAATATCCAGCATCTTCTCACTGTAACATCAGCTGTTGCCTTGCATGAGGTCAGCAGGGCCATATTTCTACCCCAAATCACCTTTCCCCATCGTAGCCAGAGAGACTCTCATCTTTTAACTGGCACATCAAATCCCAGGAATAAAATCTTGGAAAAAAAACCCTGTACATTTTGCTGTGTCTCACAAGCAGCAGCAGTGAAAAGTTTAAATACTCTGTATGTCAGGGCAGCCTTAAACAAATGTTTATGGGCTTTGCTTTTGCAAGCAGAAGGGTTTGGGTAAGCACAACCCTCAAGATGTCTCTTGCTTAAAATGCAGCGCAAACTCCCCGAGAGGCAGCAGCCTCCTGCCATCCTGCTTCCCTCGCTGCTTTTTTCAGGAGCTGCCTGCTCAGGGAGAGATCTGTTGGCTCTGCTGCTCAGCAGGAGGAAATGCTGCCCCATGAGTTATCTGGGGAATGGTTTCCCTGGTCTGGGGATGCTCCTGGAAAAGCCCAGCTGGCTCTGAATTCTGGGTGCGCAATCTAAGGTGCTCTGGTGACAACATCTCCTCCCTGACGGACACAGCCATCATTCCTGGCATGGTGGCTCCATTTGGAATGGGTTTAATGTTCTCAATCCACCTCCTCCTCCAGGTGAGGAGAAATGCTCTGTGCTGGATTCACTGGGCCTGAAGCATTGGCAATGACCAGCCTTGCAATGATTAACCCCAAAATCCTGCAGGACACTTTGGGGTAGTGTGGTTGATAAGGGTGTGACATCCTCCTGCCCTGCTTGTGTTGTATAAATTGAAAATCACCTTTTACAATGTCTGAGTTCATGTTAAAAGACAGAAAAAGGGAAAAAAATGCAAGTCTTCCATCTACAAATAGAATTTCCTCTATATTTTTATTTTGCTATGTTATCAGCTTGCACTCCATATAAATTCCTCCTTTCCTAGAAATGAAACTCCAATGATATATTTAGAAATAGAATCAGCTCTCAAAAGCCTTTTTTTTTTTTTAATGCCTATGTAGAATCTGCTAAACCCCAACTGCATCCTGTTCCTTTAAAAACTACTCCCAAATCCGACAGTTAAAAAAGGCCATTTTTGTAGAAGAAACTATTTGTATCAAATATCATGAGAAAATAAGTGCATCATGACAATTTTGAACATCTTTTATGATTTGATTGTCAGTAACTAGGCCCACAGGAGAGTGATAAATGTGAGGCACGAAAAATATCTATTTCACTTAGATAGCAAATTATGCAACTCAGTGCTTGATAGCACTTGGCAAAATACAAATGTAGTTGAATGGAATTGAAATTGTTGCTCTCTGCCTAAGACACAGGTAATATCACCAGGGGTCCTGTCTTCAGATATTTATAAGAGCTAAGAGTTTAAGTAATAGTAGCAGTAATACAAAATTACCTTTAAACATTGAAAACATTTTTACTTTGTTACAGGGTGTAATTTACACTTTTTCTCTAATGGCTTACAGACTGAAAATGATATACTAATGCAATTTTTCAAATTTAGTTACCTTTTTGTGTTCTAAAATTATGTGCTCTCTCTTTTCCCTGTTTGTCACTTCTCAGATTCCATTTAATTCCATGCTCGTAGAGTTTTATAATTTATCTACTTGTCATAAAAGTTTTCTAGACTTTCAAAAATACGAAATACTCCCAATAAACTCTGACAAAAATGCTTCCAGTTCAACTTTCAGAAATTTTTCAATTTTGTTTTGAGCTATTACCATACATTTTGGTGGTGGAGTGAGATTTTTCATGAAGTGACATCAAGCAAGGGAAGGGAAAAATGATCAGAGAAGAGATTCACTCAAACCATTTATATTAACCTGTCTCTTCACTTATAGATTTATATTCCTTCTTCTCCTGCATGGAAGGATAGGGAGATAAATATAGGAATGTGCTCTACAGCTATGCCTTAGCTCAGGATGGCAAATGAAACTGTGAGAACTTTCAAGATTTCAAAATTTTCCTTCTCTCAAATCATGAAGAAAAGTTTATGCCATTGGCTAATTAAAAAAAAAAAAAAGATCATTTAAAATGAAGTGTTTAGTTTTGATCATTTCAAATCATTTTTCCCCAGTGCTGATATTTTTACATGTTCATTTATTTGTTTTATAGGAGTTTTTCTTCCAATTAGTTGGGATTTTGAAACCAAGAGCTGTTTCTACTTAAGCAATGTGAAAACAGACTATTTTGACAGGATGCCTCTTTAAAACTCACAAAATGATATTTCTCTAACCAACCCTTTTCACTCAAATAAATGATGTTTCAACACGCCACCCCATGAAAGTTTAATCCACAAAATCAAGATTGTGTTTACTGTGCCCCTCTGTTCCTTCCTGAGCATTTCCAACACTGCTGGAGTCCTTCATGACCACGACACCAAAACACAACAGGGATTACCCAAATGCCAGATCCTCTCCAGGACATCTTTTGGACAAAGGAATTTTTTGGGGAATTCTGATTCTCCCTCTCAGTGCTCTCCATCCCCTTCTCTCCAAGGATGGGATCTCCTCAAATTGAGGGGATCCTTGGCAAATTCCTGTGTCCTCCTCCCTGCTCCTCCTCAATGAGCCAGAAACTCCTCCTGCACCCCAGTCTGCCTCCACTCACCTCCCAGCACCCCAAATCCCAAGAGAACGAGCTGAATTTGGGGGAGCTGGGCTGTGCCAGCCCCTCCCAGTGCCCCTGGGTGCTGCTGCCCTGGAGGAGAACAAGGAGCCCGTGCAGATCCTGCAGCTGGGATGGAGGGGATGCAGTGATTTGGGATGGAACAGCTTGGAGGGGGACCCTAGGTACCCCTTTTGTGGAAAAAAAAACCTGCAGGCAAAAGTTACTTGCAATAAACAGAGAAAAGCCAGGCTCAGAGAAGTGAAATGCAGGCTCTGGCCATGTGCAGCTGTTAAAAGGCTGGATTCATATTGCATATGAGGAGAGGTGTCACCCTCAGAGCTCACAGCCCGGTTTTAATGTGAGTAATTCCCCACATTCCCCTAAAAAATCCAATCTAACACACATTTTATCCCTTTTGGCATTGCCTTTCATGTAAGGTTGCTCTGCTGAGCACTTGCCTTTTTCACCCTATCCAGGGCTTTTCAGCAATAATGGACAATGTTTTTGTCAGGTCCTAAAAACCATCACCTGCTTCTTTTATTGCTTTGCATAACTTTGTCTGGAGTCCAGGGGAGCTTTCAGTTTTCGGTATCTGTTGTTCTTATCTCACTGGGATCAAATGGCAGCTTCCTGGGAGCTTTGTGGGGCTGGCACAGTGCCACAGAAGGCAGAAAGATATGAATTCTCTTTTCATATCCCATTTCCTTGTGGTGTAACCGTAAACTCGGACCAAAAGATACCAGAACTCCGAGCAGCACTTAAGAAGCCTAAAAAGTGATGGGTAATTATTTGGATTAACAAAAGATCCATGGAACCAGGGATAAAAATTCCTAAAAAACTACAATCCTGAAGAACAATTGTGAATGAAACCAGCAGCATTTTGATGGGAATGTGTGCACAAATGCCTAATGCAGTTGTAAATAAGGCATTTAAATGACTCGGGGATCTGCAAGCCCTATGGAACTCTCCTGGGGAAGCTGTTGACAAATTAAAGCTGCTATTGCTACTCTTCCATTAGCTTTTGTATCCTAAACACATCATTAGGTGGTATTTCATGGCATAAAACTCTTACCTGCCTCAAGATTGATTTGAAATGGAAGACTCTTACAAGAATATACAGTCCCTTTGGGTTCCAGCTGGGAGGAGCAGTCGGAATCAATTTATTGCTTGAAAAGGGTCTTGTTTATTCAGTCTGAAAATGCTTCATTTTCTTAAAAATTCACATATTTATAAATAAATAATATGTTGAACTTATTCACTAGATCATTACTACGGCTCCTTTACTTTTGAGCTGTTTGTTGCGTATCTTAAATATTTCAAATGTACATCTTTATATTTGGATTTATTTTTTTTTTCTCTCAGACCAGGGCAAACTTTCAACTTCATTCCAAGTGTCAGGACCTCTGATTCCTCTTTTTGAGCAAAAATGCTAAAATATTCATTGTAAAAGAGGACATTATTGACAACCCAACAGAAAGCTCCTGAAGATGAGAGTAACTGATGGGTTTTTTGCTCAAAACTATCTTCAACGTGAATATTAGCAGGGGATTCTGAACAGATCTTATGGTCTGCTAATAGTTCTGTTCACAGAACGAGAATGCTGCTCATGTCAGGAGAGCATTTCAAAGCGTGTCACTGTCACCAAGACAAATAAATATCTTGAATTTCCTAAAAAGACACCTCACACTTTCACTTCCTCTTTCCTAAAATTATTGCAGCTAAAAAGTCCAGTAGAAATGTGACTTTTAGGAAAGCTTTTAGGAAAAAAAAAAAAAGAGAAAACCACAAGAAACAAACCCACCTCTTTGAAATAACATTTAAGATGCACTTGAAAATTCTTCTTCCCAAACACAAAGGAAATTCAAAGTTAAAGCTGAAAATCTGGCTGGAAACCATGTCCTTAAATCAACCTACCTCTCCTTAGCTTTGCAGGGAATCTCACACACTGTACTAATGCCATATGTGCCACAACACACAGGAATAATGGGGTGAATTGAGGACAGTGTCACACCATACTGAGTTCCTCTTAATTCAAAATTTCTTCCTTGCTTTTAAGAGGGTAGTTTACAACCCTGCCAAAATGGCACTTTCCTTTTTTTTTTTCTTTTTTTTTTCTTAAATATACAGAGTGAAAAAAAACGCAGCATGAGAGCACACAACTTCTGGAGAGAAAAGTGAGAGAGCTGCTGAAAGTGGGATGTGTACAAATATGTATAAACTGCCTAAACCCTGCAGAGAGGAAAGGGAGCAGCGAGAACCCAACAAGGGACAACAGACCTGCACAGCCAAAAAAGGCCCAGTTCTAACTCCCCAGACAACCCCAAAATCAAATCAGGACGTGAATTTGAAGCTTCTCTGCCTCAAAACTGAGTGGTAGTCAGCATTTAGGGATTGATTTTAGCAGATACCAGCAGTAGAGTGGAAAGTACAGCCAGGCTGTGAAACACATGGTATAGAACATTTTAATGACTCCGTGCAGACTTCAGCAGTTTCAGTTTATGAGGCTTTGTGGGGAAAAAAAATAAATAAATGCTGTTGTTTGACTGTTTCCATCCTCTTGGGTTTTGCACCCTTCTTGCATTTCCCTTGAGGTGTTTTTCAAAGCTGCTCTCAAACACCCCGAGAGTTCAGGGCAGGTCAGAGCTGCGAGGTGGCCCTGGTGGGGCTGGGACAGACTGCTCAGCTCTGCCCTGTTCCCAAGAGCAGAGCAGCTCTGTGGCTCCACAATCCAGATCCCCTTTCCACACCAAGTCAGGATTCTGCTCCAATTTACTTCTTGTACGGACAAGCTTCAGTCACAACTTTGCCTAGGTTTGAAGAAATGTTTGATACAATAGTTTCATCCAGCTCCACTTTCAACTGCTGATCTGAAAACCTCTTGTCTCATATTTTTTAACTCGTGTCATTTGATATTCAAGTTTCCTTCAAATTTCCTCTCGTCTGAAGGCAGAATCAAGCTCCCTCTTTTCCTGGGAATGCATAGGTTATGTGACAAGACATACAAACAGTTTTGATCATCAGGAAAATTTACTGCTCCACAATATTGCAGTTTTAATTAGCAGTAAAGTGAAATGAAAACTCTGCTGCCATGTGATTAGAACATGGCTTTACAAACATGAGAAGGGACTCTTGCCTGGTACTTCATATAATGGATGGGATTTCTACATTTATTTATGGCACTACAAGGGTGTTGGGAATCTGTAGGAAAACTTCAAAGAATTGACAGGAATAGATTCAGTTTCTTTGTCTGTCACATGAAGGGTAACTTAACTTTTGTGGTAAAATGTAGGTTTTTTCTTACTGCTTAACTGAGCAAGACTTGCTGCTTCACCGAGTTTCTTCCCTAAGTTATTCCTGCTAGGACACCCTTCATTTCATATTGTGTTTCATATTCCTTGTTTACTTGTAGCCAAAACAGGCTGGGGAAGCCTGGAGTGGGCCTGGAGATGTTGAGGAGAGGCTGCATGAGACCACCTGGTACCACTGTGGGGCTCATGGAAGGGGCTGCCCATGGGAGGAAGGATTTAAGGTTGTGAGAGAGGGATGCTCATTCCATGTGGCAAGGGACAAAGGGACCTCTGGGGATCCCTGGTCATTTGCTGTTATAAAATGCTCTGCAGACTGACTTCTCCCTGCTCTCAGCTCCCCAAAGTACCTCTGTGGAACGTGGAGCAAGAAGTGCAGCACCCAGTGGTGCTGCCGGGGACAGACCGAGCACTGACGGGGGTGCAGTGGCCTGGCAGAAATTTGGGAGCATCTCCACTTGTGTGGGGCTTTGCAAATGTCCCGTGCCCAAACGTGTGCCCTGTTCAGCCTCAGCTGCTGAGCTCTGTTGTGCTGGACTGCTCTGTGCTGGAAGCTCAGAACTGGAGCTCCCTCCGGCTCCCAGAGCAGTGAGAGGGAAATGTTCCCTCTGTGCTGCCGTGCTCTGCAGCACAAACTGCTGGGAGGTGGCAGGAGCAGGTCACACACAGGAGGAAAGGGAAGAAGTCTCCCCGTGCCTTTGTGGAGCACCACCTGAGCTGGGGGAAGCACAAGTCCCCTGGCTGTGATGACAGAGAGGACACTCGAGGGACTCTGTGCCACAAACAAACGATCTCACTCCCAGCTCACTTTCTTCTTGTAGCGAACAAAAATCAGCAGAATGAAAGGCAAAGTCTGACTTGCAATCAATCTTCATTAAGAGTCAGATTCTTTCAGTGCAGCTCCATAAACAGTATTTTTGTGAATTAAAAATAACATCGTGTTAATTACAGTTCTGCATTACCTTTTTTGTTATGGCATGTTAGGCATACTCCTACTTTACAGAATGCCAATAACTCCTCACAGTTCCCTGGGATTACAGTTCCCTCCTCAGATAAAGGAACAATCCTTTGAGATGATGGCACATCAAAATGCCTTCATATTTCTGTCTCCTGTTTCCCAGGCTGTGCCATATTGTGCACAAGCTGAAGCAGCACAATACACCACATCTGCCATTCACAGGGCCACCTTTGAATCTGGCCCAAATTTCCTTCTCCACTTTTCTATGGATCATATCCTGTATTACAGTTGTTCTTTTTCAAATCTAGTTAAAGTTGGAAAATCAGCTTTTTGGTGGCTGCTGTGTGCTAACAGCTCTGGGGGTGATGCATCCTGTTCCATCACAAAGCTGTGGCTGTGTCCTGTGAGAGCAAATTCACCTCCTGGGCTCTCCTGGTGTGCTGCCCATGAATTCCAACAACCCCCAGGGCTGAGGCAGGACACAGAGCCCCAGGTGAGAACAGACACAGAACCACTGGGAGAGAGCGAACCCCAGGGCTTGTCTGTGCCTGTAGGTCAAGTAATGATTTATTTTGCATTTAGCATGCCTGAAACAGGGATGGGATGGAAGCAGTGCCCGTCACAGGTTGCTGATCCTGCTGATGGACATTGCACTGGCTTCACCCAGGGCTTGCAGTGTCTCAGGCTGTACTTTTTTAATCTAAAGCTGACAAGGAGCAATATTCCACATGCTGCACATTTCCAGTGTCATCTCTGGAGCCAGGCTCTGAAAGCAGCACTCATAAACCGGTGTTAACAGGGCCCAGGTGATGTGCTGGGTGCTCAGGTCAGTGTGTGCCGTGCAGAGCCATATCCTGGTGTCAGGATGCAATTTCCCAAAGACAGTTACAAAATCTATGCCTGCAAGAACTGTTTTGGGCATCTAACCACAGAAATTGTTCCTAACAACAGGAATGAGAGAGCATCAAGACATTACATGTCAGCAGAAATATCTTCTCCTTCTCCCCCGGTCCTCGGCATATTCAGATTTCACAAAACTTGGGCAGGAATTTCCATGACTCATTCCCCAGTAATCCATCCTTCATTACTTTATTTGTGACACTGCTACAAAAGACTGAAAATCAGAATTCTTTTTTCCTTTTGCTTAAGAGGTCAATTCCTCATTTAGAGCCAAAAGCATTTATGCAGCATCCCTCCAGATACCGTGTGCATCCCCAGTGCAGGGGCAGAGCACATCAGCACCAACCCTTCAGCCCAGAACTGCATCTGCTGCAAACCTTTGTGCACACAAAGTGCAGAGGGACCACAGAATATGCACGTGAATTGGAGTTCCAGAGGCTTTCTGCAAATAAATATTCTTTAAACACCAGGCAGAGGCAGCCCCGTGAGCCACGGGGGGAGAACAGCCAGGAGAGCCAAGCAAGGACTCACAGGGATGGGGAAGGTGTTGAAAACACCTGGATTGACAACACCATTTTAGATAGAGAAACTGGAGCTCCATGTAGAAAGAGCAAGGCTCACAGGAACAAATAAGCAAATTCCACAGAAGGAAAGCAAGAGGGGAAGAAAGAATAAAGGAAAAAAAGAAAATTCCCCTACAGGTTCAGCCGATAATGTCAACAAGCATCATTCTTACTGCTCCCTCACTATATGTCAAGTCCTCTATTGCTTCTAATCTGTTGTAAGCTATATTCTCTATAGACAGATATAACACCAGAGGAGAACATTAAGACCACCTATTCATATTTTTTTGACATTTGAAGTACAGTCAGACCTCGGTAGGACTTCAGCTTTGGCACAGAGTGAATCTGTGATCTTATCAAATATGCAATCCCACATAAAGCGACTGCTGAGCTGCACAAGAGTCACATAAATATTAAAGTGTTCAGAATGGTTAACTCATCAAACAAGCTGCCTGTCTGGACAGATGGACGGAAGGACTGAGGAATACATCATGCAAAATCTCGAATTTAGGCTGTGTGAAGGAAGTGCTTTCAGAAATGAGACAAGCACATACAAAAAAAGCCCACATTTACTACATATGTGGTCATCGCTGGCTTTTAATCAGGAAAGGTTTAAACCAAATTTCCCTGGAGTGTGATTCAAAGGAGAAGATGACAGAGAGGATGCGTTAGGGTGCTGATCAGGGAGCCAATATATTTCAGAGCTGGTATAAGCCTGCATTTATCCTACAGGGAAAAACACAGGCAGAGAGAAGATGTGTTATTTTGTAAACAACATATGAAGGCTATCTGGTGATCAGAGATTGCAGTATTTTCCATCCCTCTGCTCGTGTGGAGCAGGTGGAGCCGTCTTTTACCAAAATTAAAAGGCATTCAAACAAGGCCCATTGTTAACCAGCCCAGAGAGCTCAAGGAGGCAGCACTTGATGCAAGTTAAAAAATCCAGGTTGGTACTGGGACTTTCCAGCTGCATCTGAGTGAGGAACTCAGCATCTCACAAACATCTGTTCATTTAACCTCAAACAGCAAACACAGTGGGTGTTTTCCAGGGAGGAGAGGAGAGGCACTGAGATGTCTGCACCTGCTTTTCAGAGGCACTGAATTCCCTCTGCTCCCAGGCACAGGAACACAGGGATACTGGGCTCCCAGGGACACAGGGATACTGGGCTCCCAGG